>NC_142108.1:33342500-33603923 GCF_056152115.1 Neolamprologus brichardi | reverse complement strand
AGCCTGCGAGCAGTAAGGGAGCAGTAAGGGAGGGGGAGCCAGCGAGCAGTAAGGGAGGGGGAGCCAGCGACCAGTAAGGGAGCAGTAAGGGAGGTGGAGACAGCGAGCAGTAAGGGAGGTGGAGCCAGCGAGCAGTAAGGGAGGGGGAGCCAGAGAGCAGTAAGGGAGGTGGAGCCAGCGAGCAGTAAGGGAGGTGGAGCCAGGGAGCAGTAAGGGAGGTGGAGCAGCGTGCAGTAAGGGAGGGGGAGCCAGCGCGCAGTAAGGGAGCAGTAAGGGAGATGGAGCCAGGGAGTAGTAAGGGAGGGGGAGCCTGCGAACAGTAAGGGAGCAGTAAGGGAGGGGGAGCCAGCGAGCAGTAAGGGAGCAGTAAGGGAGTAGTAAGGGAGGGGGAGCAGTAAGGAAGGTGGAGCCAGCGAGTAGTAAGGGAGGGGGAGGGGGCAGTAAGCGAGCAGTAGGGGAGGGGGAGCAAGCAAGCAGTAAGGGAGCAGTAAGGGAGTAGTAAGGGAGGGGGAGCAGTAAGGGAGGTGGAGCCAGAGAGCAGTAAGGGAGGGGGAGCCAGCGACCAGTAAGGGAGGGGGAGCCAGAGAGCAGTAAGGGAGTGGGAGCCAGCGAGCAGTAAGGGAGGGGGAGCCAGCGACCAGTAAGGGAGCAGTAAAGGAGGTGGAGCCAGCGAGCAGTAAGGGAGGTGGAGCCAGCGAGCAGTAAGGGAGGGGAGCCAGGGAGCAGTAAGGGAGGTCGAGCCAGGGAGCAGTAAGGGAGGTGGAGCCAGGGAGCAGTAAGGGAGGTGGAGCCAGCGTGCAGTAAGGGAGGGGGAGCCAGCGAGCAGTAAGGGGAGCAGTAAGGGAGGGGGGAGCCAGCGAGCAGTAAGGGAGCAGTAAGGTAGGTGGAGCCAGCGAGTAGTAAGGGAGGGGGAGCCTGCGAGCAGTAAGGGAGGGGGAGCCAGCGAGCAGTAAGGGAGCAGTAAGGGGGCAGTAAGGGAGTGGGAGCCAGCGAACAGTAACGGAGCAGTAAGGGAGGTGGAGCCAGCGAGCAGTAATGCAGGGGGAGCCAGCGAGCAGTAAGGGAGCAGTAAGGGAGCACTAAGGGAGGGGGAGCAGTAAGGGAGGGGGTAGCCAGCGAGCGGTAAGGGAGGGGGAGCCAGCGAGCAGTAAGGGAGCAGTAAGGGAGGGGGAACCAGCGAGCAGTAACGGAGCAGTAAGGGAGGGGGAGCCAATGAGCAGTAAGGGAGCATTAAAGGAGGTGGAGCCAGGGACCAGTAAGGGAGGGGGAGCCAGCGAGCAGTAAGGGAGCAGTAAGGGAGCAGTAAGGGAGGGGAGCCAGCGAGCATTAAGGGAGGGGGAGCCAGGGAGCAGTAAGGGAGGGGGAGCAAGCGAGCAGTAAGGGAGCAGTAAGGGAGGGGGAGCAGTAAGGGAGGGGGATCCAGCGAGCAGTAACGGAGGGGGAGCCAGCGAGCATTAAGGGAGGGGGAGCCAGGGAGCAGTAAGGGAGGGGGAGCCAGCGAGCAGTAAGGGAGCAGTAAGGGAGGTGGAGCCAGGGAGTAGTAAGGGAGGTGGAGCCAGCGAAAAGTAAGGGAGGGGGAGCCAGCGAGCAGTAAGGGAGGGGGAGCAGCGAGCAGTAAGGGAGCAGTAAGGGAGGGGGAACCAGCGAGCAGTAAGGGAGCAGTAAGGGAGGTGGAGCCAGGGAGTAGTAAGGGAGGGGGAACAGCGAGCAGTAAGGGAGGTGGAGCCAGCGAGCAGTAAGGGAGCAGTAAGGGAGGGGGAGCCAGCGAGCATTAAGGGAGGGGGAGCCAATGAGCAGTAAGGGAGCAGTAAGGGAGGGGGGGCCAGCGAGCAGTAAGGGAGCAGTAATGGAGCAGTAAGGGAGGGGGAGCAGTAAGGGAGGGGGGAGTCAGCGAGCAGTAAGGGAGGGGGAGCCAGCGAGTATTAAGGGAGGTGGAGCCAGCGAGCAGTAAGGGAGGGGGAGCCAGCGAGCAGTAAGGGAGCAATAAGGGAGGGGGAGCCACCGAGCAGTAAGGGAGGGGGAGCCTACGAGCAGTAAGGAAGGGGGAGCCAGCGGCAGTAAGGGAGCAGTACGGGAGCAGTAAGGGAGCAGTAAGGGCGGGGGAGCCAGCGAGCATTAAGGGAGGGGGCGCCAGGGAGCAGTAAGGGAGGTGGAGCCAGGGAGCAGTAAGGGAGCAGTAAGGGAGGGGGACAGCGAGCAGTAAGGGAGCAGTAAGGGAGGTGGAGCCAGGGAGTAGTAGGGGAGGTGGAGCCAGCGAGCAGTAAGGGAGGGGGAGCCAGCGAGCAGTAAGGGAGCAGTAAGGGAGCAGTAAGGGAGGGGGAGCAGTAAGGGAGGGGGGAGCCAGCGAGCAGTAAGGGAGGGGGAGCCAATGAGCAGTAAAGGAGCAGTAAGGGAGGGGGGGCAAGCGAGCAGTAAGGGAGCAGTAAGGGAGCAGTAATGGAGGTGGAGCCAATGAGCAGTAAGGGAGCAGTAAGGGAGGGGAGGCCAGCGAGCAGTAAGGGAGCAGTAAGGGAGGGGGGGCCAGCGAGCAGTAAGGGAGCAGTAAGGGAGCAGTAAGGGAGGGGGAGCAGTAAGGGAGGGGGAGCCAGCGAGCCTCGCTGGCTTACTGCTCATTGGCTCCCCCTCCCTTACTGCACGCTGGCTCCACCTCCCTTACTGCTCCCTGGCTCCCCCTCCCTTACTGCTCGCTGGCTCCCCCTCCCTTACTGCTCGCAGGCTCCCCCTCCCTTACTACTCCCTGGCTCCACCTCCCTTACTGCTCCCTTACTGCTCGCTGGCTCCCCCTCCCTTACTGCTCCCTGTCTCCCCCTCCCTTAATGCTCGCTGGCTCCCCCTCCCTTACAGCTCCCTTACTGCTCCCGTACTGCTCCCTTACTGCTCGCTGGCTCCCCCTCCCTTACTGCTCCCTGGTTCCACCTCACTTACTGCTCGCTTTTTCCCCCTCCCTTACTGCTCCCCCTCCCTTACTGCTCCCTTACTGCTCCCTTACTGCTCGCTGGCTCCCCCTCCCTTACTGCTCCCTTACTGCTCGCTGGCTCCCCCTCCCCTTCTGCTCGCTTACTGCCCCCTCCCCCTCCCTTACTGCTCGCTGGCTCCACCTCCCTTACTGCTCCCCCTCCCTTACTACTCCCTTACTGCTCCCTTACTGCTCGCTGGCTCCCCCTCCCTTACTGCTCCCTTACTGCTCGCAGGCTCCCCCTCCATTACTACTCCCTGGCTCCATCTCCCTTACTGCTCCCTTACTGCTCGCAGGCTCCCCCTCCCTTACTACTCCCTGGCTCCACCTACCTTACTGCTCCCTTACTGCTCGCTGGTTCCCCCTCCCTTACTGCTCCCTTACTGCTCGCTGGCTCCCCCTCCCTTACTGCTCCCTTACTGCTCGCAGTCTCCCCCTCCCTTACTACTCCCTGGCTCCATCTCCCTTACTGCTCCCTTACTGCTCGCTGGCTCCCCCTCCCTTACTGATCCCTGGCTCCCTCTCCCTTACTGCTCCCTTACTGCTCGCAGGCTCCCCCTCCCTTACTACTCCCTGGCTCCACCTCCCTTACTGCTCCCTTACTGCTCGCTGGCTCCCCCTCCCTTACTGCCCCCTTACTGCTCCCTTACTGCTCACTGGCTCCCCCTCCCTTACTGCTCGCAGGCTCCCCCTCCCTTACTGCTCCCTGGCTCCACCTCCCTTACTGCTCGCTTGCTCCCCCTCCCCTACTGCTCGCTTTCTGCCCCCTCCCCCTCCCTTACTGCTCGCTGGCTCCACCTCCCTTACTGCTCCCCCTCCCTTACTGCTCCCTTACTGCTCCCTTACTGCTCGCTGAATTCCCCTCCCTTAATGCTCCCTTACTGCTCGCAGTCTCCCCCTCCCTTACTACTCCCTGGCTCTACCTCCCTTACTGCTCCCTTACTGCTCGCTGGTTCCCCCTCCCTTACTGCTCCCTTACTGCTCGCTGGCTCCCCCTCCCTTACTGCTCGCTGGCTCCACCTCCCTTACTATTCCCTTACTGTTCGCTGGCTCCCCCTCCCTTACTGCTCCCTTACTGCTCGCTGGCTCCCCCTCCCTTACTCCACGCTGGCTCCACCTCCCTTACTGCTCCCTGGCTCCTACTCCCTTACTGCTCCCTGGCTCCACCTCCCTTACTGCTCGCTGGCTCCCCCTCCCTTACTGCTCCCTGACTCCACCTCCCTTAATGCTCCCTTACTGCTCATTGGCTCCCCCTCCCTTACTGCTCCCTTACTGCTCCCTTACTGCTCGCTGGCTCCCCCTCCCTTACTGCTCGCTGGCTCCACCTCCCTTACTGCTCCCTTACTGTTCGCTGGCTCCCCCTTCCTTACTGCTCCCTGGCTCCACCTCCCTTAATGCTCCCTTACTGCTCATTGGCTCCCCCTCCCTTACTGCTCCCTTACTGCTGCCTTACTGCTCCCTGGCTCCACCTCCCTTACTGCTTCCTGGCTCTCCTTCCCTTACTTCTCGCTGGCTCCACCTCCCTTACTGCTCGCTGGCTCCACCTCCCTTACTGCTCGCTGGCTCCCACTCCCTTACTGCTCGCTGGCTCCCCCTCCCCTACTGCTCGCCTACTGCCCCCTTCCCCTCCCTTACTGCTCGCTGGCTCCACCTCCCTTACTGCTCGCTGGCTCCCCCTCCCCTACTGCTCGCCTACTGCCCCCTCCCCCTCCCTTACTGCTCGCTGGCTCCACCTCCCTTACTGCTCGCTGGCTCCCCCTCCCCTGCTGCTCGCTTACTGCCCCCTCCCCCTCCCTTACTGCTCGCTGGCTCCACCTCCCTTACTGCTCCCTTACTGCTCCCTTACTGCTCGCTGGTTCCACCTCCCTTACTGCTCCCTTACTGTTCGCTGGCTCCCCCTCCCTTACTGTTCGCTGGCTCCCCCTCCCTTACTGCTCCCTGGCTCCACCTTCCTTAATGCTCCCTTACTGCTCATTGGCTCCCCCTCCCTTACTGCTTCCTTACTGCTCCCTTACTGCTCGCAGGCTCCCCCTCCCTTACCGCTCGCTGGCTCCACCTCCCTTACTGCTCCCTTACTGCTCGCTGGCTCCCCCTCCCTTACTGCTCCCTTGCTCCACCTCCCTTAATGCTCCCTTCCTGCTCATTGGCTCCCCCTCCTTACTGCTCCCTTACTGCTCATTAGCTCCCCCTCCCTTACTGCTCCCTTATTGCTGCCTTACTGCTCGCTGGTTCCCCCTCCCTTGCTGCCCCCTTACTGCTCCCTTACTGCTCGCTGGCTCCCCCTCCCTTACTGCTCGCAGGCTCCCCCTCCCTTACTACTCCCTGGCTCCACCTCCCTTACTGCTCCCTTACTGCTCGCTGGTTCCCCCTCCCTTACTGCTCCCTTACTGCTCGCTGGCTCCCCCTCCCTTACTGCTCCCTTACTGCTCCCTTACTGCTCGCTGGTTCCACCTCCCTTACTGCTCCCTTACTGTTCGCTGGCTCCCCCTCCCTTACTGCTCGCTGGCTCCCCCTCCCTTACTGCTCCCTGGCTCCACCTTCCTTAATGCTCCCTTACTGCTCATTGGCTCCCCCTCCCTTACTGCTTCCTTACTGCTCCCTTACTGCTCTCAGGCTCCCCTTCCCTTACCGCTCGCTGGCTCCACCTCCCTTACTGCTCCCTTACTGCTCGCTGGCTCCCCCTCCCTTACTGCTCCCTTGCTCCACCTCCCTTAATGCTCCCTTCCTGCTCATTGGCTCCCCCTCCTTACTGCTCCCTTACTGCTCATTAGCTCCCCCTCCCTTACTGCTCCCTTATTGCTGCCTTACTGCTCGCTGGTTCCCCCTCCCTTGCTGCCCCCTTACTGCTCCCTTACTGCTCGCTGGCTCCCCCTCCCTTACTGCTCGCAGGCTCCCCCTCCCTTACTACTCCCTGGCTCCACCTCCCTTACTGCTCCCTTACTGCTCGCTGGTTCCCCCTCCCTTACTGCTCCCTTACTGCTCGCTGGCTCCCCCTCCCTTACTGCTCCCTGTCTCCCCCTCCCTTAATGCTCGCTGGCTCCCCCTCCTTTACAGCTCCCTTACTGCTCCCGTACTGCTCCCTTACTGCTCGCTGGCTCCCCCTCCCTTACTGCTCCCTGGCTCCACCTCACTTACTGCTCGCTGGCTCCCCCTCCCTTACTGCTCCCCCTCCCTTACTGCTCCCTTACTGCTCCCTTACTGCTCGCTGGCTCCCCCTCCCTTACTGCTCCCTTACTGCTCGCTGGCTCCCCCTCCCCTGCTGCTCGCTTACTGCCCCCTCCCCCTCCCTTACTGCTCGCTGGCTCCACCTCCCTTACTGCTCCCCCTCCCTTACTACTCCCTTACTGCTCCCTTACTGCTCGCTGGCTCCCCCTCCCTTACTGCTCCCTTACTGCTCGCAGGCTCCGCCTCCCTTACTACTCCCTGGTTCCCCCTCCCTTACTGCTCCCTTACTGCTCGCTGGCTCCCCCTCCCTTACTGCTCGCTGGCTCCACCTCCCTTACTGCTCCCTTACTGTTCGCTGGCTCCCCCTCCCTTACTGCTCCCTTACTGCTCGCTTGCTCCCCCTCCCTTACTGCACGCTGGCTCCACCTCCCTTACTGCTCCCTGGCTCCACCTCCCTTACTTCTCCCTGGCTCCCCCTCCCTTACTGCTCCCTGGCTCCACCTCCCTTACTGTTCCCTGGCTCCCCCTCCCTTACTGCTCCCTGGCTCCACCTCCCTTACTGCTCCCTGGCTCCACCTCCCTTACTGCTCGCTGGCTCCACCTCCCTTACTGCTCCCCCTCCCTTACTACTCCCTTACTGCTCCCTTACTGCTCGCTGGCTCCCCCTCCCTTACTGCTCCCTTACTGCTCGCAGGCTCCCCCTCCCTTACTACTCCCTGGCTCCATCTCCCTTACTGCTCCCTTACTGCTCGCTGGCTCCCCCTCCCTTACTGATCCCTGGCTCCCTCTCCCTTACTGCTCCCTTACTGCTCGCAGGCTCCCCCTCCCTTACTACTCCCTGGCTCCACCTCCCTTACTGCTCCCTTACTGCTCGCTGGCTCCCCCTCCCTTACTGCCCCCTTACTGCTCCCTTACTGCTCACTGGCTCCCCCTCCCTTACTACTCCCTGGCTCCACCTCCCTTACTGCTCGCTTGCTCCCCCTCCCCTACTGCTCGCTTTCTGCCCCCTCCCCCTCCCTTACTGCTCGCTGGCTCCACCTCCCTTACTGCTCCCCCTCCCTTACTGCTCCCTTACTGCTCCCTTACTGCTCGCTGAATTCCCCTCCCTTAATGCTCCCTTACTGCTCGCAGTCTCCCCCTCCCTTACTACTCCCTGGCTCTACCTCCCTTACTGCTCCCTTACTGCTCGCTGGTTCCCCCTCCCTTACTGCTCCCTTACTGCTCGCTGGCTCCCCCTCCCTTACTGCTCGCTGGCTCCACCTCCCTTACTATTCCCTTACTGTTCGCTGGCTCCCCCTCCCTTACTGCTCCCTTACTGCTCGCTGGCTCCCCCTCCCTTACTACACGCTGGCTCCACCTCCCTTACTGCTCCCTGGCTCCTACTCCCTTACTGCTCCCTGGCTCCACCTCCCTTACTGCTCGCTGGCTCCCCCTCCCTTACTGCTCCCTGACTCCACCTCCCTTAATGCTCCCTTACTGCTCATTGGCTCCCCCTCCCTTACTGCTCCCTTACTGCTCCCTTACTGCTCGCTGGCTCCCCCTCCCTTACTGCTCGCTGGCTCCACCTCCCTTACTGCTCCCCCTCCCTTACTGCTCCCTTACTGCTCCCTTACTGCTCGCTGAATTCCCCTCCCTTACTGCTCCCTTACTGCTCGCTGGTTCCCCCTCCCTTACTGCTCCGTTACTGCTCGCTGGCTCCCCCTCCCTTACTGCTTGCTGGCTCCACCTCCCTTACTGCTCCCTTACTGTTCGCTGGCTCCCCCTTCCTTACTGCTCCCTGGCTCCACCTCCCTTAATGCTCCCTTACTGCTCGTTGGCTCCCCCTCCCTTACTACTCCCTTACTGCTGCCTTACTGCTCCCTGGCTCCACCTCCCTTACTGCTTCCTGGCTCTCCCTCCCTTACTTCTCGCTGGCTCCACCTCCCTTACTGCTCGCTGGCTCCACCTCCCTTACTGCTCCCCCTCCCTTATTGCTCCCTTACTGCTCCCTTACTGCTCGCTGGCTCCACCTCCCTTACTGCTCCCTGGCTCCACCTCCCTTACTTCTCCCTGGCTCCCCCTCCCTTACTGCTCCCTGGCTCCACCTCCCTTACTGTTCCCTGGCTCCCCCTCCCTTACTGCTCCCTGGCTCCACCTCCCTTACTGCTCCCTGGCTCCACCTCCCTTACTGCTCGCTGGCTCCACCTCCCTTACTGCTCCCCCTCCCTTACTACTCCCTTACTGCTCCCTTACTGCTCGCTGGCTCCCCCTCCCTTACTGCTCCCTTACTGCTCGCAGGCTCCCCCTCCCTTACTACTCCCTGGCTCCATCTCCCTTACTGCTCCCTTACTGCTCGCTGACTCCCCCTCCCTTACTGATCCCTGGCTCCCTCTCCCTTACTGCTCCCTTACTGCTCGCAGGCTCCCCCTCCCTTACTACTCCCTGGCTCCACCTCCCTTACTGCTCCCTTACTGCTCGCTGGCTCCCCCTCCCTTACTGCCCCCTTACTGCTCCCTTACTGCTCACTGGCTCCCCCTCCCTTACTGCTCGCAGGCTCCCCCTCCCTTACTGCTCCCTGGCTCCACCTCCCTTACTGCTCGCTTGCTCCCCCTCCCCTACTGCTCGCTTTCTGCCCCCTCCCCCTCCCTTACTGCTCGCTGGCTCCACCTCCCTTACTGCTCCCCCTCCCTTACTGCTCCCTTACTGCTCGCTGAATTCCCCTCCCTTAATGCTCCCTTACTGCTCGCAGTCTCCCCCTCCCTTACTACTCCCTGGCTCTACCTCCCTTACTGCTCCCTTACTGCTCGCTGGTTCCCCCTCCCTTACTGCTCCCTTACTGCTCGCTGGCTCCCCCTCCCTTACTGCTCGCTGGCTCCACCTCCCTTACTATTCCCTTACTGTTCGCTGGCTCCCCCTCCCTTACTGCTCCCTTACTGCTCGCTGGCTCCCCCTCCCTTACTACACGCTGGCTCCACCTCCCTTACTGCTCCCTGGCTCCTACTCCCTTACTGCTCCCTGGCTCCACCTCCCTTACTGCTCGCTGGCTCCCCCTCCCTTACTGCTCCCTGACTCCACCTCCCTTAATGCTCCCTTACTGCTCATTGGCTCCCCCTCCCTTACTGCTCCCTTACTGCTCCCTTACTGCTCGCTGGCTCCCCCTCCCTTACTGCTCGCTGGCTCCACCTCCCTTACTGCTCCCCCTCCCTTACTGCTCCCTTACTGCTCCCTTACTGCTCGCTGGTTCCCCCTCCCTTACTGCTCCCTTACTGCTCGCTGGCTCCCCCTCCCTTACTGCTCGCTGGCTCCACCTCCCTTACTGCTCCCTTACTGTTCGCTGGCTCCCCCTTCCTTACTGCTCCCTGGCTCCACCTCCCTTAATGCTCCCTTACTGCTCATTGGCTCCCCCTCCCTTACTGCTCCCTTACTGCTGCCTTACTGCTCCCTGGCTCCACCTCCCTTACTGCTTCCTGGCTCTCCCTCCCTTACTTCTCGCTGGCTCCACCTCCCTTACTGCTCGCTGGCTCCACCTCCCTTACTGCTCCCCCTCCCTTATTGCTCCCTTACTGCTCCCTTACTGCTCGCTGGCTCCCCCTCCCTTACTGCTCGCTGGTTCCACCTCCCTTACTGCTCCCTTACTGTTCGCTGGCTCCCCATCCCTTACTGCTCGCTGGCTCCCCCTCCCTTACTGCTCCCTGGCTCCACCTTCCTTAATGCTCCCTTACTGCTCATTGGCTCCCCCTCCCTTACTGCTTCCTTACTGCTGCCTTACTGCTCCCTGGCTCCACCTCCCTTACTGCTTCCTGGCTCTCCCTCCCTTACTTCTCGCTGGCTCCACCTCCCTTACTGCTCGCTGGCTCCACCTCCCTTACTGCTCCCCCTCCCTTATTGCTCCCTTACTGCTCCCTTACTGCTCGCTGGCTCCCCCTCCCTTACTGCTCCCTGGCTCCACCTCCCTTACTTCTCCCTGGCTCCCCCTCCCTTACTGCTCCCTGGCTCCACCTCCCTTACTGTTCCCTGGCTCCCCCTCCCTTACTGCTCCCTGGCTCCACCTCCCTTACTGCTCCCTGGCTCCACCTCCCTTACTGCTCGCTGGCTCCACCTCCCTTACTGCTCCCCCTCCCTTACTACTCCCTTACTGCTCCCTTACTGCTCGCTGGCTCCCCCTCCCTTACTGCTCCCTTACTGCTCGCAGGCTCCCCCTCCCTTACTACTCCCTGGCTCCATCTCCCTTACTGCTCCCTTACTGCTCGCTGGCTCCCCCTCCCTTACTGATCCCTGGCTCCCTCTCCCTTACTGCTCCCTTACTGCTCGCAGGCTCCCCCTCCCTTACTACTCCCTGGCTCCACCTCCCTTACTGCTCCCGTACTGCTCGCTGGCTCCCCCTCCCTTACTGCCCCCTTACTGCTCCCTTACTGCTCACTGGCTCCCCCTCCCTTACTGCTCGCAGGCTCCCCCTCCCTTACTGCTCCCTGGCTCCACCTCCCTTACTGCTCGCTTGCTCCCCCTCCCCTACTGCTCGCTTTCTGCCCCCTCCCCCTCCCTTACTGCTCGCTGGCTCCACCTCCCTTACTGCTCCCCCTCCCTTACTGCTCCCTTACTGCTCCCTTACTGCTCGCTGAATTCCCCTCCCTTAATGCTCCCTTACTGCTCGCAGTCTCCCCCTCCCTTACTACTCCCTGGCTCTACCTCCCTTACTGCTCCCTTACTGCTCGCTGGTTCCCCCTCCCTTACTGCTCCCTTACTGCTCGCTGGCTCCCCATCCCTTACTGCTCGCTGGCTCCACCTCCCTTACTATTCCCTTACTGTTCGCTGGCTCCCCCTCCCTTACTGCTCCCTTACTGCTCGCTGGCTCCCCCTCCCTTACTACACGCTGGCTCCACCTCCCTTACTGCTCCCTGGCTCCTACTCCCTTACTGCTCCCTGGCTCCACCTCCCTTACTGCTCGCTGGCTCCCCCTCCCTTACTGCTCCCTGACTCCACCTCCCTTAATGCTCCCTTACTGCTCATTGGCTCCCCCTCCCTTACTGCTCCCTTACTGCTCCCTTACTGCTCGCTGGCTCCCCCTCCCTTACTGCTCGCTGGCTCCACCTCCCTTACTGCTCCCCCTCCCTTACTGCTCCCTTACTGCTCCCTTACTGCTCGCTGAATTCCCCTCCCTTAATGCTCCCTTACTGCTCGCAGTCTCCCCCTCCCTTACTACTCCCTGGCTCTACCTCCCTTACTGCTCCCTTACTGCTCGCTGGTTCCCCCTCCCTTACTGCTCCCTTACTGCTCGCTGGCTCCCCCTCCCTTACTGCTCGCTGGCTCCACCTCCCTTACTGCTCCCTTACCGTTCGCTGGCTCCCCCTTCCTTACTGCTCCCTGGCTCCACCTCCCTTAATGCTCCCTTACTGCTCATTGGCTCCCCCTCCCTTACTGCTCCCTTACTGCTGCCTTACTGCTCCCTGGCTCCACCTCCCTTACTGCTTCCTGGCTCTCCCTCCCTTACTTCTCGCTGGCTCCACCTCCCTTACTGCTCGCTGGCTCCACCTCCCTTACTGCTCCCCCTCCCTTATTGCTCCCTTACTGCTCCCTTACTACTCCCTGGCTCCACCTCCCTTACTGCTCCCTTACTGCTCGCTGGCTCCCCCTCCCTTACAGCTCGCTGGCTCCCCCTCCCTTACTGCTCCCTTACTGCTGCCTTACTGCTGCCTTACTGCTCGCTGGCTCCCCCTCCCTTACTGCTCCCTTACTGCTCTCTGGCTCCCCCTCCCTTACTACTCGCTGGCTCCCCCTCCCTTACTGCTCCCTGGCTCCAACTCCCTTAATGCTCCCTTACTGCTCATTAGCTCCCCCTCCCTTACTGCTCCCTTGCTGCCTTACTGTTCGCTGGCTCCCCCTCCCTTACTGCTCCCTGGCTCCACCTCCCTTACTGCTCCCTTACTGCTCCCTGGCTCCACCTCCCTTACTGCTCGCTGGCTCCCCCTCCCTTACTGCCCCCTTACTGCTCCCTTACTGCTCGCTGGCTCCCCCTCCCTTACTGCTCGCATGCTCCCCCTCCCTTGCTACTCCCTGGCTCCCCCTCCCTTACTGCTCCCTTACTGCTCGCTGGTTCCCCCTCCCTTACTGCTCCCTTACTGCTCGCTGGCTCCCCCTCCCTTACTGCTCGCTGGCTCCCCCTCCCTTACTTTTCGCTGGCTCCACCTCCCTTACTGCTCCCTTACTGCTCCCTGGCTCCTCCTCCCTTACCGCTTGCTGGCTCCCCCTCCCTTACTGCCCCCTTACTGCTCCCTTAATGCTCGCTGGCTCCCCCTCCCTTACTGCTCGCAGGCTCCCCCTCCCTTCCTACTCCCTGGCTCCACCTCCCTTACTGCTCCCTGGCTCCACCTCCCCAACTGCTCGCTTACTGCCCCCTCCCCCTCGCTTACTGCTCGCTGGCTCCACCTCCCTTACTGCTCCCCCTCCCTTACTGCTCCCTTACTGCTCGCTGGCTTCCCCTCCCTTACTGCTCGCTGGCTCCACCTCCCTTACTGCTCCCTGGCTCCCCCTCCCTTACTGCTCCCTGGCTCCACCTCCCTTAATGCTCCCTTACTGCTCATTGGCTCCCCCTCCCTTACTGCTCCCTTACTGCTCCCTTACTGCTCGCTGGCTCCCCCTCCCTTACTGCTCGCTGGCTCCACCTCCCTTACTGCTCCCTTACTGTTCGCTGGCTCCCCCTCCCTTACTGCTCCCTGGCTCCCCCTCCCTTACTGCTCGCTGGCTCCCCCTCTCTTACTGCTCGCTTGCTCCACCTCCCTTACTGCTCCCCCTCCCTTACTGCTCCCTTACTGCTCCCTTACTGCTCGCTGGCTCCCCCTCCCTTACTGCTCGCTGGCTCCACCTCCCTTACTGCTCCCTTACTGTTCGCTGGCTCCCCCTCCCTTACTGCTCCCTGGCTCCCCCTCCCTTACTGCTCCCTTACTGCTCGCTGGCTCCCCCTCCCTTACTGCTCGCTGGCTCCACCTCCCTTACTGCTCCCTTACTGTTCGCTGGCTCCCCCTCCCTTACTGCTCCATGGCTCCCCCTCCCTTACTGCTCGCTGGCTCCCCCTCCCTTACTGCTCGCTTGCTCCACCTCCCTTACTGCTCCCCCTCCCTTACTGCTCCCTTACTGCTCGCTGGCTGCCCCTCCCTTACTGTTCGCTGGCTCCCCCTCCCTTACTGCTCCCTGGCTCCCCCTCCCTTACTGCTCCCTGGCTCCCCCTTCCTTACTGCTCCCTGGCTCCACCTCCCTTAATGCTCCCTTACTGCTCATTGGCTCCCCCTACCTTACTGCTCCCTTACTGCTCCCTTACTGTTCGCTGGCTCCCCCTCCCTTACTGCTCGCTGGCTCCACCTCCCTTACTGCTCCCTGGCTCCCCCTCCCTTACTGCTCCCTGGCTCCACCTCCCTTAATGCTCCCTTACTGCTCATTGGCTCCCCCTCCCTTACTGCTCCCTTACTGCTCCCTTACTGCTCGCTGGCTCCCCCTCCCTTACTGCTCGCTGGCTCCACCTCCCTTACTGCTCCCTTACTGTTCGCTGGCTCCCCCTCCCTTACTGCTCCCTGGCTCACCCTCCCTTACTGCTCGCTGGCTCCCCCTCTCTTACTGCTCGCTTGCTCCACCTCCCTTACTGCTCCCCCTCCCTTACTGCTCCCTTACTGCTCCCTTACTGCTCGCTGGCTCCCCCTCCCTTACTGCTCGCTGGCTCCACCTCCCTTACTGCTCCCTTACTGTTCGCTGGCTCCCCCTCCCTTACTGCTCCCTGGCTCCCCCTCCCTTACTGCTCCCTTACTGCTCGCTGGCTCCCCCTCCCTTACTGCTCGCTGGCTCCACCTCCCTTACTGCTCCCTTACTGTTCGCTGGCTCCCCCTCCCTTACTGCTCCATGGCTCCCCCTCCCTTACTGCTCGCTGGCTCCCCCTCCCTTACTGCTCGCTTGCTCCACCTCCCTTACTGCTCCCCCTCCCTTACTGCTCCCTTACTGCTCGCTGGCTGCCCCTCCCTTACTGTTCGCTGGCTCCCCCTCCCTTACTGCTCCCTGGCTCCCCCTCCCTTACTGCTCCCTGGCTCCCCCTTCCTTACTGCTCCCTGGCTCCACCTCCCTTAATGCTCCCTTACTGCTCATTGGCTCCCCCTCCCTTACTGCTCCCTTACTGCTCCCTTACTGTTCGCTGGCTCCCCCTCCCTTACTGCTCGCTGGCTCCACCTCCCTTACTGCTCCCTGACTCCACCTCCCTTAATGCTCCCTTACTGCTCATTGGCTCCCCCTCCCTTACTGCTCAATTACTGCTCCCTTACTTCTCGCTGGCTCCCCCTCCCTTACTGCTCCCTGAATCCACCTCCCTTAATGCTCCCTTACTGCTCATTGGCTCCCCCTCTCTTACTGCTCCCTTACTGCTCCCTTACTTCTCGCTGGCTCCCCCTCCCTTACTGCTCGCTGGCCCCCCTCCCTTACTGCTCCCTTACTGCTCATTGGCTCCCCCTCCCTTACTGCTCCCTTACTGCTCCCTTGCTGCTCGCTTGCCCCCCCTCCCTGACTGCTCCTTTACTGCTCATTGGCTCCCCCTCCCTTACTGCTTGCAGGCTCCCCCTCCCTTACTACTCCCTGGCTCCACCTCCCTTACTGCTCCCTTACTGCTCGCTGGTTCCCCCTCCCTTACTGCTCCCTTACTGCTCGCTGGCTCCCCCTCCCTTACTGCTCGCTGGCTCCACCTCCCTTACTGCTCCCTTACTGCTCAGTGGCTCCACCTCCCTTACTGCTCCCTGGCTCCCCCTCCCTTACTGCTCCCTGGCTCCACCTCCCTTAATGCTCCCTTACTGCTCATTAGCTCCCCCTCCCTTACTGTTCCCTTACTGCTGCCTTACTGCTCGCTGGCTCCCCCTCCCTTACTTTTCGCTGGCTCCACCTCCCTTACTGCTCCCTGGCTCCACCTCCCTTACTGCTCCCCCTCTCTTACTGCTCCCTTACTGCTCCCTTACTGCTCGCTGCCTCCCCCTCCCTTACTGCTCCCTTACTGCTCCCTTACTTCTCGCTGGCTCCCCCTCCCTTACTGCTCGCTGGCCCCCCCTCCCTTACTGCTCCCTTACTGCTCATTGGCTCCCCCTCCCTTACTGCTCCCTTACTGCTCCCTTACACCTCGCTTATCCCCCCTCCCTTACTGCTCCCTTACTGCTCATTGGCTCCCCCTCCCTTACTGCTCCCTTACTTCTCCCTTACACCTCGCTTGCCCCCCCTCCCTTACTGCTCCTTTACTGCTCATTGGCTCCCCCTCCCTTACTGCTTGCAGGCTCCCCCTCCCTTACTACTACCTGGCTCAACCTCCCTTACTGCTCCCTTACTGCTCGCTGGTTCCCCCTCCCTTACTGCTCCCTTACTGTTCGCTGGCTCCCCCTCCCTTACTGCTCGCTGGCTCCACCTGCCTTACTGCTCCCTTACTGCTCGCTGGCTCCCCCTCCCTTACTGCTCCCTTACTGCTCCCTTACTGCTCATTGGCTCCCCCTCCCTTACTGCTCCCTTACTGCTCCCTTACACCTCGCTTGCCCCCCCTCCCTTACTGCTCCTTTACTGCTCATTGGCTCCCCCTCCCTTACTGCTTGCAGGCTCCCCCTCCCTTACTACTCCCTGGCTCCACCTCCCTTACTGCTCCCTTACTGCTCGCTGGTTCCCCCTCCCTTACTGCTCCCTTACTGTTCGCTGGCTCCCCCTCCCTTACTGCTCGCTGGCTCCACCTCCTTTACTCCTCCCTTACTGCTCGCTGGCTCCCCCTCCCTTACTGCTCCCTTACTGCTCGCTGGCTCCTCCTCCCTTACTGCTCGCTGGCTCCACCTCCCTTACTGCTCCCTGGCTCCACCTCCCTTAATGCTCCCTTACTGCTCATTGGCTCCCCCTCCCTTACTGCTCCCTTACTGTTCGCTGGCTCCCCCTCCCTTACTGCTCGCTGGCTCCCCCTCCCTTACTGCTCGCTGGCCCCCCCTCCCTTACTGCTCCCTTACTGCTCATTGGCTCCCCCTCCCTTAATGCTCCCTTTCTGCTCGCTGGTTCCCCCTCCCTTACTGCTCCCTTACTGTTCGCTGGCTCCCCCTCCCTTACTGCTCGCTGGCTCCACCTCCCTTACTGCTCCCTTACTGCTCGCTGGCTCCCCCTACCTTACTGCTCGCTGGCTCCACCTCCCTTACTGCTCCCTTACTGCTCGCTGGCTCCCCCTCCCTTACTGCTCGCTGGCTCCACCTCCCTTACTGCTCGCTGGCTCCCCCTCCCTTACTGCTCGGTGGCTCCACCTCCCTTACTGCTCCCTGGCTCCACCTCCCTTACTGCTCCCTGGCTCCCCCTCCCTTATTGCTCCCTTACTGCTCGCTGGCCCCCCCTCCCTTACTGCTCCCTTACTGCTCATTGGCTCCCCCTCCCTTAATGCTCCCTTTCTGCTCGCTGGTTCCCCCTCCCTTACTGCTCCCTTACTGTTCGCTGGCTCCCCCTCCCTTACTGCTCGCTGGCTCCACCTCCCTTACTGCTCGCTGGCCCCCCCTCCCTTACTGCTCCCTTACTGCTCATTGGCTCCCCCTCCCTTAATGCTCCCTTTCTGCTCGCTGGTTCCCCCTCCCTTACTGCTCCCTTACTGTTCGCTGGCTCCCCCTCCCTTATTGCTCCCTTACTGCTCGCTGGCCCCCCCTCCCTTACTGCTCGCTGGCTCCACCTCCCTTACTGCTCGCTGGCTCCACCTCCCTTACTGCTCCCTTACTGTTCGCTGGCTCCCCCTCCCTTACTGCTCCATGGCTCCCCCTCCCTTACTGCTCGCTGGCTCCCCCTCCCTTACTGCTCGCTTGCTCCACCTCCCTTACTGCTCCCCCTCCCTTACTGCTCCCTTACTGCTCCCTTACTTCTCGCTGGCTCCCCCTCCCTTACTGCTCGCTGGCCCCCCCTCCCTTACTGCTCCCTTACTGCTCATTGGCTCCCCCTCCCTTACTGCTCCCTTACTGCTCCCTTACACCTCGCTTGCCCCCCCTCCCTTACTGCTCCCTTACTGCTCATTGGCTCCCCCTCCCTTACTGCTCCCTTACTGCTCCCTTACACCTCGCTTGCCCCCCCTCCCTTAGTGCTCCTTTACTGCTCATTGGCTCCCCCTCCCTTACTGCTTGCAGGCTCCCCCTCCCTTACTACTCCCTGGCTCAACCTCCCTTACTGCTCCCTTACTGCTCGCTGGTTCCCCCTCCCTTACTGCTCCCTTACTGTTCGCTGGCTCCCCCTCCCTTACTGCTCGCTGGCTCCACCTCCCTTACTGCTCCCTTACTGCTCGCTGGCTCCCCCTCCCTTACTGCTCCCTTACTGCTCCCTTACTGCTCATTGGCTCCCCCTCCCTTACTGCTCCCTTACTGCTCCCTTACACCTCGCTTGCCCCCCCTCCCTTACTGCTCCTTTACTGCTCATTGGCTCCCCCTCCCTTACTGCTTGCAGGCTCCCCCTCCCTTACTACTCCCTGGCTCCACCTCCCTTACTGCTCCCTTACTGCTCGCTGGTTCCCCCTCCCTTACTGCTCCCTTACTGCTCGCTGGCTCCACCTCCTTTACTCCTCCCTTACTGCTCGCTGGCTCCCCCTCCCTTACTGCTCCCTTACTGCTCCCTTACTGCTCGCTGGCTCCTCCTCCCTTACTGCTCGCTGGCTCCACCTCCCTTACTGCTCCCTGGCTCCACCTCCCTTAATGCTCCCTTACTGCTCATTGGCTCCCCCTCCCTTACTGCTCCCTTACTGCTCCCTTACTTCTCGCTGGCTCCCCCTCCCTTACTGCTCGCTGGCCCCCCCTCCCTTACTGCTCCCTTACTGCTCATTGGCTCCCCCTCCCTTACTGCTCCCTTACTGCTCCCTTACTGCTCGCTGGCTCCCCCTCCCTTATTGCTCGCTGGCTCCACCTCCCTTACTGCTCCCTGGCTCCACCTCCCTTAATGCTCCCTTACTGCTCATTGGCTCCCCCTCTCTTACTGCTCCCTTACTGCTCCCTTACTTCTCGCTGGCTCCCCCTCCCTTACTGCTCGCTGGCCCCCCTCCCTTACTGCTCCCTTACTGCTCATTGGCTCCCCCTCACTTAATGCTCCGTTTCTGCTCCCTTACTGCTCGCTTTCCCCCCCTCCCTTACTGCTCCTTTACTGCTCATTGGCTCCCCCTCCCTTACTGCTTGCAGGCTCCCCCTCCCTTACTACTCCCTGGCTCCACCTCCCTTACTGCTCCCTTACTGCTCGCTGGTTCCCCCTCCCTTACTGCTCCCTTACTGCTCGCTGGCTCCCCCTCCCTTACTGCTCGCTGGCTCCACCTCCCTTACTGCTCCCTTATTTCTCGCTGGCTCCCCCTCCCTTACTGCTCGCTGGCCCCCCCTCCCTTACTGCTCCCTTACTGCTCATTGGCTCCCCCTCCCTTACTGCTCCCTTACTGCTCCCTTACTGCTCGCTTGCCCCCCCTCCCTTACTGCTCCTTTACTGCTCAATGGCTCCCCCTCCCTTACTGCTTGCAGGCTCCCCCTCCCTTACTACTCCCTGGCTCCCCCTCCCTTACTGCTCCCTTACTGCTCCCTTACTGCTCGCTTGCCCCCCCTCCCTGACTGCTCCTTTACTGCTCATTGGCTCCCCCTCCCTTACTGCTTGCAGGCTCCCCCTCCCTTACTACTCCCTTACTGCTCGCTGGCTCCCCCTCCCTTACTGCTCGCTGGCTCCACCTCCCTTACTGCTCCCTTACTGCTCCCTGGCTCCCCCTCCCTTACTGCTCCATGGCTCCACCTCCCTTAATGCTCCCTTACTGCTCATTAGCTCCCCCTCCCTTACTGTTCCCTTACTGCTGCCTTACTGCTCGCTGGCTCCCCCTCCCTTACTTTTCGCTGGCTCCACCTCCCTTACTGCTCCCTGGCTCCACCTCCCTTACTGTTCCCCCTCTCTTACTGCTCCCTTACTGCTCCCTTACTGCTCGCTGCCTCCCCCTCCCTTACTGCTCCCTTACTGCTCCCTTACTTCTCGCTGGCTCCACCTCCCTTACTGCTCGCTGGCCCCCCCTCCCTTACTGCTCCCTTACTGCTCATTGGCTCCCCCTCCCTTACTGCTCCCTTACTGCTCCCTTACACCTCGCTTGCCCCCCCTCCCTTACTGCTCCCTTACTGCTCATTGGCTGCCCCTCCCTTACTGCTCCCTTACTGCTCCCTTACACCTCGCTTGCCCCCCCTCCCTTACTGCTCCTTTACTGCTCATTGGCTCCCCCTCCCTTACTGCTTGCAGGCTCCCCCTCCCTTACTACTCCCTGGCTCAACCTCCCTTACTGCTCCCTTACTGCTCGCTGGTTCCCCCTCCCTTACTGCTCCCTTACTGTTCGCTGGCTCCCCCTCCCTTACTGCTCGCTGGCTCAACCTCCCTTACTGCTCCCTTACTGCTCGCTGGCTCCCCCTCCCTTACTGCTCCCTTACTGCTCCCTTACTGCTCATTGGCTCCCCCTCCCTTACTGCTCCCTTACTGCTCCCTTACACCTCGCTTGCCCCCCCTCCCTTACTGCTCCTTTACTGCTCATTGGCTCCCCCTCCCTTACTGCTTGCAGGCTCCCCCTCCCTTACTACTCCCTGGCTCCACCTCCCTTACTGCTCCCTTACTGCTCGCTGGTTCCCCCTCCCTTACTGCTCCCTTACTGTTCGCTGGCTCCCCCTCCCTTACTGCTCGCTGGCTCCACCTCCTTTACTGCTCCCTTACTGCTCGCTGGCTCCCCCTCCCTTACTGCTCCCTTACTGCTCCCTTACTGCTCGCTGGCTCCTCCTCCCTTACTGCTCGCTGGCTCCACCTCCCTTACTGCTCCCTGGCTCCACCTCCCTTAATGCTCCCTTACTGCTCATTGGCTCCCCCTCCCTTACTGCTCCCTTACTGCTCCCTTACTTCTCGCTGGCTCCCCCTCCCTTACTGCTCGGTGGCCCCCCCTACCTTACTGCTCCCTTACTGCTCATTGGCTCCCCCTCCCTTACTGCTCCCTTACTGCTCCCTTACTGCTCGCTGGCTCCCCCTCCCTTACTGCTCGCTGGCTCCCCCTCCCTTATTGCTCGCTGGCTCCACCTCCCTTACTGCTCCCTGGCTCCACCTCCCTTAATGCTCCCTTACTGCTCATTGGCTCCCCCTCTCTTACTGCTCCCTTACTGCTCCCTTACTTCTCGCTGGCTCCCCCTCCCTTACTGCTCGCTGGCCCCCCTCCCTTACTGCTCCCTTACTGCTCATTGGCTCCCCCTCCCTTAATGCTCCCTTACTGCTCCCTTACTGCTCGCTTGCCCCCCCTCCCTTACTGCTCCCTTACTGCTCATTGGCTCCCCCTCCCTTACTGCTCCCTTACTGCTCCCTTACACCTCGCTTTCCCCCCCTCCCTTACTGCTCCTTTACTGCTCATTGGCTCCCCCTCCCTTACTACTCCCTGGCTCAACCTCCCTTACTGCTCCCTTACTGCTCGCTGGTTCCCCCTCCCTTACTGCTCCCTTACTGTTCGCTTGCTCCCCCTCCCTTACTGCTCGCTGGCTCCACCTCCCTTACTGCTCCCTTACTGCTCGCTGGCTCCCCCTCCCTTACCGCTCCCTGGCTCAACCTCCCTTACTGCTCCCTTACTGCTCGCTGGTTCCCCCTCCCTTACTGCTCCCTTACTTTTCGCTGGCTCCCCCTCCCTTACTGCTCGCTGGCTCCACCTCCCTTACTGCTCCCTTACTGCTCGCTGGCTCCCCCTCCCTTACTGCTCCCTTACTGCTCCCTTACTGCTCATTGGCTCCCCCTCCCTTACTGCTCCCTTACTGCTCCCTTACACCTCGCTTGCCCCCCCTCCCTTACTGCTCCTTTACTGCTCATTGGCTCCCACTCCCTTACTGCTTGCAGGCTCCCCCTCCCTTACTACTCCCTGGCTCCACCTCCCTTACTGCTCCCTTACTGCTCGCTGGTTCCCCCTCCCTTACTGCTCCCTTACTGTTCGCTGGCTCCCCCTCCCTTACTGCTCGCTGGCTCCACCTCCTTTACTTCTCCCTTACTGCTCGCTGGCTCCCCCTCCCTTACTGCTCCCTTACTGCTCCCTTACTGCTCGCTGGCTCCTCCTCCCTTACTGCTCGCTGGCTCCACCTCCCTTACTGCTCCCTGGCTCCACCTCCCTTAATGCTCCCTTACTGCTCATTGGCTCCCCCTCCCTTACTGCTCCCTTACTGCTCCCTTACTTCTCGCTGGCTCCCCCTCCCTTACTGCTCGCTGGCCCCCCCTCCCTTACTGCTCCCTTACTGCTCATTGGCTCCCCCTCCCTTACTGCTCCCTTACTGCTCCCTTACTGCTCGCTGGCTCCCCCTCCCTTACTGCTCCCTGGCTCAACCTCCCTTACTGCTCCCTTACTGCTCGCTGGTTCCCCCTCCCTTACTGCTCCCTTACTGTTCGCTGGCTCCCCCTCCCTTACTGCTCGCTGGCTCCACCTCCCTTACTGCTCCCTTACTGCTCGCTGGCTCCCCCTCCCTTACTGCTCCCTTACTGCTCCCTTACTGCTCATTGGCTCCCCCTCCCTTACTGCTTGCAGGCTCCCCCTCCCTTACTACTCCCTGGCTCCACCTCCCTTACTGCTCCCTTACTGCTCGCTGGTTCCCCCTCCCTTACTGCTCCCTTACTGTTCGCTGGCTCCCCCTCCCTTACTGCTCGCTGGCTCCACCTCCTTTACTGCTCCCTTACTGCTCGCTGGCTCCCCCTCCCTTACTGCTCCCTTACTGCTCCCTTACTGCTCGCTGGCTCCTCCTCCCTTACTGCTCGCTGGCTCCACCTCCCTTACTGCTCCCTGGCTCCACCTCCCTTAATGCTCCCTTACTGCTCATTGGCTCCCCCTCCCTTACTGCTCCCTTACTGCTCCCTTACTTCTCGCTGGCTCCCCCTCCCTTACTGCTCGCTGGCCCCCCCTCCCTTACTGCTCCCTTACTGCTCATTGGCTCCCCCTCCCTTACTGCTCCCTTACTGCTCCCTTACTGCTCGCTGGCTCCCCCTCCCTTACTGCTCCCTGGCTCAACCTCCCTTACTGCTCCCTTACTGCTCGCTGGTTCCCCCTCCCTTACTGCTCCCTTACTGTTCGCTGGCTCCCCCTCCCTTACTGCTCGCTGGCTCCACCTCCCTTACTGCTCCCTTACTGCTCGCTGGCTCCCCCTCCCTTACTGCTCCCTTACTGCTCCCTTACTGCTCATTGGCTCCCCCTCCCTTACTGCTCCCTTACTGCTCCCTTACACCTCGCTTGCCCCCCCTCCCTTACTGCTCCTTTACTGCTCATTGGCTCCCCCTCCCTTACTGCTTGCAGGCTCCCCCTCCCTTACTACTCCCTGGCTCCACCTCCCTTACTGTTCCCTTACTGCTCGCTGGTTCCCCCTCCCTTACTGCTCCCTTACTGTTCGCTGGCTCCCCCTCCCTTACTGCTCGCTGGCTCCACCTCCTTTACTGCTCCCTTACTGCTCGCTGGCTCCCCCTCCCTTACTGCTCCCTTACTGCTCCCTTACTGCTCGCTGGCTCCTCCTCCCTTACTGCTCGCTGGCTCCACCTCCCTTACTGCTCCCTGGCTCCACCTCCCTTAATGCTCCCTTACTGCTCATTGGCTCCCCCTCCCTTACTGCTCCCTTACTGCTCCCTTACTTCTCGCTGGCTCCCCCTCCCTTACTGCTCGCTGGCCCCCCCTCCCTTACTGCTCCCTTACTGCTCATTGGCTCCCCCTCCCTTACTGCTCCCTTACTGCTCCCTTACTGCTCGCTGGCTCCCCCTCCCTTACTGCTCGCTGGCTCCCCCTCCCTTATTGCTCGCTGGCTCCACCTCCCTTACTGTTCCCTGGCTCCACCTCCCTTAATGCTCCCTTACTGCTCATTGGCTCCCCCTCTCTTACTGCTCCCTTACTGCTCCCTTACTTCTCGCTGGCTCCCCCTCCCTTACTGCTCGCTGGCCCCCCTCCCTTACTGCTCCCTTACTGCTCATTGGCTCCCCCTCCCTTAATGCTCCCTTACTGCTCCCTTACTGCTCGCTTTCCCCCCCTCCCTTACTGCTCCTTTACTGCTCATTGGCTCCCCCTCCCTTACTGCTTGCAGGCTCCCCCTCCCTTACTACTCCCTGGCTCCACCTCCCTTACTACTCCCTTACTGCTCGCTGGCTCCACCTCCCTTACTGCTCCCTTACTGCTCGCTGGCTCCCCCTCCCTTACTGGTCACTTGCTCCCCCTCCCTTAATGCTCGCTCGCTCCCCCTCCCTTACTGCTCAGTGGCTCCACCTCCCTTACTGCTCCCTGGCTCCCCCTCCCTTACTGCTCCTTGGCTCCACCTCCCTTACTGCTCCCCCTCTCTTACTTCTCCCTTACTGCTCCCTTACTTCTCGCTGGCTCCCCCTCCCTTACTGCTCGCTGGCCCCCCCTCCCTTACTGCTCCCTTACTGCTCATTGGCTCCCCCTCCCTTACTGCTCCCTTACTGCTCCCTTACACCTCGCTGGCCCCCCTCCCTTACTGCTCCCTTACTGCTCATTGGCTCCCCCTCCCTTAATGCTCCCTTACTGCTCCCTTACTGCTCGCTTTCCCCCCCTCCCTTACTGCTCCTTTATTGCTCATTGGCTCCCCCTCCCTTACTGCTTGCAGGCTCCCCCTCCCTTACTACTCCCTGGCTCCACCTCCCTTACTGCTCCCTTACTGCTCGCTGGTTCCTCCTCCCTTACTGCTCCCTTACTGTTCGCTGGCTCCCCCTCCCTTACTGCTCGCTGGCTCCACCTCCCTTACTGCTCCCTTACTGCTCGCTGGCTCCCCCTCCCTTACTGCTCCCTTACTACTCCCTTACTGCTCGCTGGCTCCTCCTCCCTTACTGCTCGCTGGCTCCACCTCCCTTACTGCTCCCTGGCTCCACCTCCCTTAATGCTCCCTTACTGCTCATTGGCTTCACCTCCCTTACTGCTTCCTTACTTCTCGCTGGCTCCCCCTCCCTTACTGCTCGCTGGCCCCCCCTGCCTTACTGCTCCCTTACTGCTCATTGGCTCCCCCTCCCTTACTGCTCCCTTACTGCTCCCTTACTGCTCGCTTGCCCCCCCTCCCTTACTGCTCCTTTACTGCTCATTGGCTCCCCCTCCCTTACTGCTTGCAGGCTCCCCCTCCCTTACTACTCCCTGGCTCCACCTCCCTTACTGCTCCCTTACTGCTCGCTGGTTCCCCCTCCCTTACTGCTCCCTTACTGCTCGCTGGCTCCCCCTCCCTTACTGATCGCTGGCTCCACCTCCCTTACTGCTCCCTTACTGCTCGCTGGCTCCCCCTGCCTTACTGCTCGCTGGCTCCCCCTCCCTTACTGCTCCCTTACTGCTCCCTTACTGCTCGCTTGCCCCCCCTCCCTTACTGCTCCTTTACTGCTCATTGGCTCCCCCTCCCTTACTGCTTGCAGGCTCCCCCTCCCTTACTACTCCCTGGCTCCACCTCCCTTACTGCTCCCTTTCTGCTCGCTGGTTCCCCCTCCCTTACTGCTCCCTTACTGCTCGCTGGCTCCCCCTCCCTTACTGCTCGCTGGCTCCACCTCCCTTACTGCTCCCTTACTGCTCGCTGGCTCCCCCTCCCTTACTGCTCGCTGGCTCCCCCTCCCTTACTGCTCGCTCGCTCCCCCTCCCTTACTACTCAGTGGCTCCCCCTCCCTTACTGCTCCCTGGCTACCCCTCCCTTACTGCTCCCTGGCTCCACTTCCCTTAATGCTCCCTTACTGCTCGCTGGCTCCCCCTCCCGTACTGCTCGCTCCACCTCCCTTACTGCTCGCTGGCTCCACCTCCCTTACTGCTCCCTTACTGCTCGCTGGCTCCCCCTCCCTTACTACTCCCTGGCTCCACCTCCCTTACTGCTCCCTTACTCCTCGCTGGCTCCCCCTCCCTTACTGCTCCCTGGCTCCCCCTCCCTTACTGCTCGCTGGCTCCCCCTCCCTTACTGCTCCCTGGCTCCACTTCCCTTAATGCTCCATTACTGCTCATTGGCTGCCCCTCCCTTACTGCTCCCTTACTGCTCCCTTACTGCTCCCTGGCTCCTCCTCCCTTACCGCTTGCTGGCTCCCCCTCCCTTACTGCCCCCTTACTGCTCCCTTACTGCTCGCAGGCTCCCCCTCCCTTACTACTCCCTGGCTCCACCTCCCTTACTGCTCCCTTACTGCTCGCAGGTTCCCCCTCCCTTCCTGCTCCCTTACTGCTCGCTGGCTCCCCCTCCCTTACTTTTCGCTGGCTCCACCTCCCTTACTGCTTCCTGGCTCCACCTCCCCTACTGCTCGCTGACTGCCCCCTCCCCCTCCCTTACTGCTCGCTGGCTCCACCTCCCTTACTGCTCCCCCTCCCTTACTGCTCCCTTACTGCTCGCTGGCTCCCCCTCCCTTACTGCTCGCTGGCTCCACCTCCCTTACTGCTCCCTTACTTTTCGCTGGCTCCCCCTCCCTTACTGCTCAGTGGCTCCCCCTCCCTTACTGCTCCCTGGCTACCCCTCCCTTACTGCTCCCTGGCTCCACTTCCCTTAATGCTCCCTTACTGCTCATTAGCTCCCCCTCCCTTACTGCTCGCTGGCTCCCCCTCCCCTACTGCTCGCTCCACCTCCCTTACTGCTCGCTGGCTCCACCTCCCTTACTGCTCCCTTACTGCTCGCTGGCTCCCCCTCCCTTACTACTCCCTGGCTCCACCTCCCTTACTGCTCCCTTACTCCTCGCTGGCTCCCCCTCCCTTACTGCTCCCTGGCTCCCCCTCCCTTACTGCTCGCTGGCTCCCCCTCCCTTACTGCTCCCTTACTGCTCCCTTACACCTCGCTTGCCCCCCCTCCCTTACTGCTCCTTTACTGCTCATTGGCTCCCCCTCCCTTACTGCTTGCAGGCTCTCCCTCCCTTACTACTCCCTGGCTCCACCTCCCTTACTGCTCCCTTACTGCTCGCTGGTTCCCCCTCCCTTACTGCTCCCTTACTGCTCGCTGGCTCCACCTCCTTTACTCCTCCCTTACTGCTCGCTGGCTCCCCCTCCCTTACTGCTCCCTTACTGCTCCCTTACTGCTCGCTGGCTCCTCCTCCCTTACTGCTCGCTGGCTCCACCTCCCTTACTGCTCCCTGGCTCCACCTCCCTTAATGCTCCCTTACTGCTCATTGGCTCCCCCTCCCTTACTGCTCCCTTACTGCTCCCTTACTTCTCGCTGGCTCCCCCTCCCTTACTGCTCGCTGGCCCCCCCTCCCTTACTGCTCCCTTACTGCTCATTGGCTCCCCCTCCCTTACTGCTCCCTTACTGCTCCCTTACTGCTCGCTGGCTCCCCCTCCCTTATTGCTCGCTGGCTCCACCTCCCTTACTGCTCCCTGGCTCCACCTCCCTTAATGCTCCCTTACTGCTCATTGGCTCCCCCTCTCTTACTGCTCCCTTACTGCTCCCTTACTTCTCGCTGGCTCCCCCTCCCTTACTGCTCGCTGGCCCCCCTCCCTTACTGCTCCCTTACTGCTCATTGGCTCCCCCTCCCTTAATGCTCCCTTTCTGCTCCCTTACTGCTCGCTTTCCCCCCCTCCCTTACTGCTCCTTTACTGCTCATTGGCTCCCCCTCCCTTACTGCTTGCAGGCTCCCCCTCCCTTACTACTCCCTGGCTCCACCTCCCTTACTGCTCCCTTACTGCTCGCTGGTTCCCCCTCCCTTACTGCTCCCTTACTGCTCGCTGGCTCCCCCTCCCTTACTGCTCGCTGGCTCCACCTCCCCTACTGCTCCCTTATTTCTCGCTGGCTCCCCCTCCCTTACTGCTCGCTGGCCCCCCCTCCCTTACTGCTCCCTTACTGCTCATTGGCTCCCCCTCCCTTACTGCTCCCTTGCTGCTCCCTTACTGCTCGCTTGCCCCCCCTCCCTTACTGCTCCTTTACTGCTCAATGGCTCCCCCTCCCTTACTGCTTGCAGGCTCCCCCTCCCTTACTACTCCCTGGCTCCCCCTCCCTTACTGCTCCCTTACTGCTCCCTTACTGCTCGCTTGCCCCCCCTCCCTGACTGCTCCTTTACTGCTCATTGGCTCCCCCTCCCTTACTGCTTGCAGGCTCCCCCTCCCTTACTACTCCCTTACTGCTCGCTGGCTCCCCCTCCCTTACTGCTCGCTGGCTCCACCTCCCTTACTGCTCCCTTACTGCTCCCTGGCTCCCCCTCCCTTACTGCTCCATGGCTCCACCTCCCTTAATGCTCCCTTACTGCTCATTAGCTCCCCCTCCCTTACTGTTCCCTTACTGCTGCCTTACTGCTCGCTGGCTCCCCCTCCCTTACTTTTCGCTGGCTCCACCTCCCTTACTGCTCCCTGGCTCCACCTCCCTTACTGTTCCCCCTCTCTTACTGCTCCCTTACTGCTCCCTTACTGCTCGCTGCCTCCCCCTCCCTTACTGCTCCCTTACTGCTCCCTTACTTCTCGCTGGCTCCACCTCCCTTACTGCTCGCTGGCCCCCCCTCCCTTACTGCTCCCTTACTGCTCATTGGCTCCCCCTCCCTTACTGCTCCCTTACTGCTCCCTTACACCTCGCTTGCCCCCCCTCCCTTACTGCTCCCTTACTGCTCATTGGCTGCCCCTCCCTTACTGCTCCCTTACTGCTCCCTTACACCTCGCTTGCCCCCCCTCCCTTACTGCTCCTTTACTGCTCATTGGCTCCCCCTCCCTTACTGCTTGCAGGCTCCCCCTCCCTTACTACTCCCTGGCTCAACCTCCCTTACTGCTCCCTTACTGCTCGCTGGTTCCCCCTCCCTTACTGCTCCCTTACTGTTCGCTGGCTCCCCCTCCCTTACTGCTCGCTGGCTCCACCTCCCTTACTGCTCCCTTACTGCTCGCTGGCTCCCCCTCCCTTACTGCTCCCTTACTGCTCCCTTACTGCTCATTGGCTCCCCCTCCCTTACTGCTCCCTTACTGCTCCCTTACACCTCGCTTGCCCCCCCTCCCTTACTGCTCCTTTACTGCTCATTGGCTCCCCCTCCCTTACTGCTTGCAGGCTCCCCCTCCCTTACTACTCCCTGGCTCCACCTCCCTTACTGCTCCCTTACTGCTCGCTGGTTCCCCCTCCCTTACTGCTCCCTTACTGTTCGCTGGCTCCCCCTCCCTTACTGCTCGCTGGCTCCACCTCCTTTACTGCTCCCTTACTGCTCGCTGGCTCCCCCTCCCTTACTGCTCCCTTACTGCTCCCTTACTGCTCGCTGGCTCCTCCTCCCTTACTGCTCGCTGGCTCCACCTCCCTTACTGCTCCCTGGCTCCACCTCCCTTAATGCTCCCTTACTGCTCATTGGCTCCCCCTCCCTTACTGCTCCCTTACTGCTCCCTTACTTCTCGCTGGCTCCCCCTCCCTTACTGCTCGCTGGCCCCCCCTACCTTACTGCTCCCTTACTGCTCATTGGCTCCCCCTCCCTTACTGCTCCCTTACTGCTCCCTTACTGCTCGCTGGCTCCCCCTCCCTTACTGCTCGCTGGCTCCCCCTCCCTTATTGCTCGCTGGCTCCACCTCCCTTACTGCTCCCTGGCTCCACCTCCCTTAATGCTCCCTTACTGCTCATTGGCTCCCCCTCTCTTACTGCTCCCTTACTGCTCCCTTACTTCTCGCTGGCTCCCCCTCCCTTACTGCTCGCTGGCCCCCCTCCCTTACTGCTCCCTTACTGCTCATTGGCTCCCCCTCCCTTAATGCTCCCTTACTGCTCCCTTACTGCTCGCTTGCCCCCCCTCCCTTACTGCTCCCTTACTGCTCATTGGCTCCCCCTCCCTTACTGCTCCCTTACTGCTCCCTTACACCTCGCTTTCCCCCCCTCCCTTACTGCTCCTTTACTGCTCATTGGCTCCCCCTCCCTTACTACTCCCTGGCTCAACCTCCCTTACTGCTCCCTTACTGCTCGCTGGTTCCCCCTCCCTTACTGCTCCCTTACTGTTCGCTTGCTCCCCCTCCCTTACTGCTCGCTGGCTCTACCTCCCTTACTGCTCCCTTACTGCTAGCTGGCTCACCCTCCCTTACCGCTCCCTGGCTCAACCTCCCTTACTGCTCCCTTACTGCTCGCTGGTTCCCCCTCCCTTACTGCTCCCTTACTGTTCGCTGGCTCCCCCTCCCTTACTGCTCGCTGGCTCCACCTCCCTTACTGCTCCCTTACTGCTCGCTGGCTCCCCCTCCCTTACTGCTCCCTTACTGCTCCCTTACTGCTCATTGGCTCCCCCTCCCTTACTGCTCCCTTACTGCTCCCTTACACCTCGCTTGCCCCCCCTCCCTTACTGCTCCTTTACTGCTCATTGGCTCCCACTCCCTTACTGCTTGCAGGCTCCCCCTCCCTTAATACTCCCTGGCTCCACCTCCCTTACTGCTCCCTTACTGCTCGCTGGTTCCCCCTCCCTTACTGCTCCCTTACTGTTCGCTGGCTCCCCCTCCCTTACTGCTCGCTGGCTCCACCTCCTTTACTTCTCCCTTACTGCTCGCTGGCTCCCCCTCCCTTACTGCTCCCTTACTGCTCCCTTACTGCTCGCTGGCTCCTCCTCCCTTACTGCTCGCTGGCTCCACCTCCCTTACTGCTCCCTGGCTCCACCTCCCTTAATGCTCCCTTACTGCTCATTGGCTCCCCCTCCCTTACT
Organism: Neolamprologus brichardi; assembly: GCF_056152115.1. Lineage (NCBI taxonomy): Eukaryota > Metazoa > Chordata > Actinopteri > Cichliformes > Cichlidae > Neolamprologus > Neolamprologus brichardi. The sequence goes on along the minus strand of NC_142108.1, from coordinate 33,574,261 downwards.
GCTCCCTTACTGCTCCCTTACTTCTCGCTGGCTCCCCCTCCCTTACTGCTCGCTGGCCCCCCCTCCCTTACTGCTCCCTTACTGCTCATTGGCTCCCCCTCCCTTACTGCTCCCTTACTGCTCCCTTACTGCTCGCTGGCTCCCCCTCCCTTACTGCTCCCTGGCTCAACCTCCCTTACTGCTCCCTTACTGCTCGCTGGTTCCCCCTCCCTTACTGCTCCCTTACTGTTCGCTGGCTCCCCCTCCCTTACTGCTCGCTGGCTCCACCTCCCTTACTGCTCCCTTACTGCTCATTGGCTCCCCCTCTCTTACTGCTCCCTTACTGCTCCCTTACTTCTCGCTGGCTCCCCCTCCCTTACTGCTCGCTGGCCCCCCTCCCTTACTGCTCCCTTACTGCTCATTGGCTCCCCCTCCCTTAATGCTCCCTTACTGCTCCCTTACTGCTCGCTTGCCCCCCCTCCCTTACTGCTCCCTTACTGCTCATTGGCTCCCCCTCCCTTACTGCTCCCTTACTGCTCCCTTACACCTCGCTTTCCCCCCCTCCCTTACTGCTCCTTTACTGCTCATTGGCTCCCCCTCCCTTACTACTCCCTGGCTCAACCTCCCTTACTGCTCCCTTACTGCTCGCTGGTTCCCCCTCCCTTACTGCTCCCTTACTGTTCGCTTGCTCCCCCTCCCTTACTGCTCGCTGGCTCCACCTCCCTTACTGCTCCCTTACTGCTAGCTGGCTCCCCCTCCCTTACCGCTCCCTGGCTCAACCTCCCTTACTGCTCCCTTACTGCTCGCTGGTTCCCCCTCCCTTACTGCTCCCTTACTGTTCGCTGGCTCCCCCTCCCTTACTGCTCGCTGGCTCCACCTCCCTTACTGCTCCCTTACTGCTCGCTGGCTCCCCCTCCCTTACTGCTCCCTTACTGCTCCCTTACTGCTCATTGGCTCCCCCTCCCTTACTGCTCCCTTACTGCTCCCTTACACCTCGCTTGCCCCCCCTCCCTTACTGCTCCTTTACTGCTCATTGGCTCCCACTCCCTTACTGCTTGCAGGCTCCCCCTCCCTTAATACTCCCTGGCTCCACCTCCCTTACTGCTCCCTTACTGCTCGCTGGTTCCCCCTCCCTTACTGCTCCCTTACTGTTCGCTGGCTCCCCCTCCCTTACTGCTCGCTGGCTCCACCTCCTTTACTTCTCCCTTACTGCTCGCTGGCTCCCCCTCCCTTACTGCTCCCTTACTGCTCCCTTACTGCTCGCTGGCTCCTCCTCCCTTACTGCTCGCTGGCTCCACCTCCCTTACTGCTCCCTGGCTCCACCTCCCTTAATGCTCCCTTACTGCTCATTGGCTCCCCCTCCCTTACTGCTCCCTTACTGCTCCCTTACTTCTCGCTGGCTCCCCCTCCCTTACTGCTCGCTGGCCCCCCCTCCCTTACTGCTCCCTTACTGCTCATTGGCTCCCCCTCCCTTACTGCTCCCTTACTGCTCCCTTACTGCTCGCTGGCTCCCCCTCCCTTACTGCTCCCTGGCTCAACCTCCCTTACTGCTCCCTTACTGCTCGCTGGTTCCCCCTCCCTTACTGCTCCCTTACTGTTCGCTGGCTCCCCCTCCCTTACTGCTCGCTGGCTCCACCTCCCTTACTGCTCCCTTACTGCTCGCTGGCTCCCCCTCCCTTACTGCTCCCTTACTGCTCCCTTACTGCTCATTGGCTCCCCCTCCCTTACTGCTTGCAGGCTCCCCCTCCCTTACTACTCCCTGGCTCCACCTCCCTTACTGCTCCCTTACTGCTCGCTGGTTCCCCCTCCCTTACTGCTCCCTTACTGTTCGCTGGCTCCCCCTCCCTTACTGCTCGCTGGCTCCACCTGCTTTACTGCTCCCTTACTGCTCGCTGGCTCCCCCTCCCTTACTGCTCCCTTACTGCTCCCTTACTGCTCGCTGGCTCCTCCTCCCTTACTGCTCGCTGGCTCCACCTCCCTTACTGCTCCCTGGCTCCACCTCCCTTAATGCTCCCTTACTGCTCATTGGCTCCCCCTCCCTTACTGCTCCCTTACTGCTCCCTTACTTCTCGCTGGCTCCCCCTCCCTTACTGCTCGCTGGCCCCCCCTCCCTTACTGCTCCCTTACTGCTCATTGGCTCCCCCTCCCTTACTGCTCCCTTACTGCTCCCTTACTGCTCGCTGGCTCCCCCTCCCTTACTGCTCCCTGGCTCAACCTCCCTTACTGCTCCCTTACTGCTCGCTGGTTCCCCCTCCCTTACTGCTCCCTTACTGTTCGCTGGCTCCCCCTCCCTTACTGCTCGCTGGCTCCACCTCCCTTACTGCTCCCTTACTGCTCGCTGGCTCCCCCTCCCTTACTGCTCCCTTACTGCTCCCTTACTGCTCATTGGCTCCCCCTCCCTTACTGCTCCCTTACTGCTCCCTTACACCTCGCTTGCCCCCCCTCCCTTACTGCTCCTTTACTGCTCATTGGCTCCCCCTCCCTTACTGCTTGCAGGCTCCCCCTCCCTTACTACTCCCTGGCTCCACCTCCCTTACTGCTCCCTTACTGCTCGCTGGTTCCCCCTCCCTTACTGCTCCCTTACTGTTCGCTGGCTCCCCCTCCCTTACTGCTCGCTGGCTCCACCTCCTTTACTGCTCCCTTACTGCTCGCTGGCTCCCCCTCCCTTACTGCTCCCTTACTGCTCCCTTACTGCTCGCTGGCTCCTCCTCCCTTACTGCTCGCTGGCTCCACCTCCCTTACTGCTCCCTGGCTCCACCTCCCTTAATGCTCCCTTACTGCTCATTGGCTCCCCCTCCCTTACTGCTCCCTTACTGCTCCCTTACTTCTCGCTGGCTCCCCCTCCCTTACTGCTCGCTGGCCCCCCCTCCCTTACTGCTCCCTTACTGCTCATTGGCTCCCCCTCCCTTACTGCTCCCTTACTGCTCCCTTACTGCTCGCTGGCTCCCCCTCCCTTACTGCTCGCTGGCTCCCCCTCCCTTATTGCTCGCTGGCTCCACCTCCCTTACTGTTCCCTGGCTCCACCTCCCTTAATGCTCCCTTACTGCTCATTGGCTCCCCCTCTCTTACTGCTCCCTTACTGCTCCCTTACTTCTCGCTGGCTCCCCCTCCCTTACTGCTCGCTGGCCCCCCTCCCTTACTGCTCCCTTACTGCTCATTGGCTCCCCCTCCCTTAATGCTCCCTTACTGCTCCCTTACTGCTCGCTTTCCCCCCCTCCCTTACTGCTCCTTTACTGCTCATTGGCTCCCCCTCCCTTACTGCTTGCAGGCTCCCCCTCCCTTACTACTCCCTGGCTCCACCTCCCTTACTACTCCCTTACTGCTCGCTGGCTCCACCTCCCTTACTGCTCCCTTACTGCTCGCTGGCTCCCCCTCCCTTACTGGTCACTTGCTCCCCCTCCCTTAATGCTCGCTCGCTCCCCCTCCCTTACTGCTCAGTGGCTCCACCTCCCTTACTGCTCCCTGGCTCCCCCTCCCTTACTGCTCCTTGGCTCCACCTCCCTTACTGCTCCCCCTCTCTTACTTCTCCCTTACTGCTCCCTTACTTCTCGCTGGCTCCCCCTCCCTTACTGCTCGCTGGCCCCCCCTCCCTTACTGCTCCCTTACTGCTCATTAGCTCCCCCTCCCTTACTGCTCCCTTACTGCTCCCTTACACCTCGCTTGCCCCCCCTCCCTTACTGCTCCTTTATTGCTCATTGGCTCCCCCTCCCTTACTGCTTGCAGGCTCCCCCTCCCTTACTACTCCCTGGCTCCACCTCCCTTACTGCTCCCTTACTGCTCGCTGGTTCCTCCTCCCTTACTGCTCCCTTACTGTTCGCTGGCTCCCCCTCCCTTACTGCTCGCTGGCTCCACCTCCCTTACTGCTCCCTTACTGCTCGCTGGCTCCCCCTCCCTTACTGCTCCCTTACTACTCCCTTACTGCTCGCTGGCTCCTCCTCCCTTACTGCTCGCTGGCTCCACCTCCCTTACTGCTCCCTGGCTCCACCTCCCTTAATGCTCCCTTACTGCTCATTGGCTTCACCTCCCTTACTGCTCCCTTACTGCTTCCTTACTTCTCGCTGGCTCCCCCTCCCTTACTGCTCGCTGGCCCCCCCTGCCTTACTGCTCCCTTACTGCTCATTGGCTCCCCCTCCCTTACTGCTCCCTTACTGCTCCCTTACTGCTCGCTTGCCCCCCCTCCCTTACTGCTCCTTTACTGCTCATTGGCTCCCCCTCCCTTACTGCTTGCAGGCTCCCCCTCCCTTACTACTCCCTGGCTCCACCTCCCTTACTGCTCCCTTACTGCTCGCTGGTTCCCCCTCCCTTACTGCTCCCTTACTGCTCGCTGGCTCCCCCTCCCTTACTGATCGCTGGCTCCACCTCCCTTACTGCTCCCTTACTGCTCGCTGGCTCCCCCTGCCTTACTGCTCGCTGGCCCCCCCTCCCTTACTGCTCCCTTACTGCTCGCTGGCTCCCCCTCCCTTACTGCTCGCTGGCTCCACCTCCCTTACTGCTCCCTTACTGCTCGCTGGCTCCCCCTCCCTTACTGCTCGCTGGCTCCCCCTCCCTTACTGCTCGCTCGCTCCCCCTCCCTTACTACTCAGTGGCTCCCCCTCCCTTACTGCTCCCTGGCTACCCCTCCCTTACTGCTCCCTGGCTCCACTTCCCTTAATGCTCCCTTACTGCTCGCTGGCTCCCCCTCCCGTACTGCTCGCTCCACCTCCCTTACTGCTCGCTGGCTCCACCTCCCTTACTGCTCCCTTACTGCTCGCTGGCTCCCCCTCCCTTACTACTCCCTGGCTCCACCTCCCTTACTGTTCCCTTACTCCTCGCTGGCTCCCCCTCCCTTACTGCTCCCTGGCTCCCCCTCCCTTACTGCTCGCTGGCTCCCCCTCCCTTACTGCTCCCTGGCTCCACTTCCCTTAATGCTCCATTACTGCTCATTGGCTGCCCCTCCCTTACTGCTCCCTTACTGCTGCCTTACTGCTCGCTGGCTCCCCCTCCCTTACTGCTCCCTGGCTCCCCCTCCTTTACTGCTCCCTTACTGCTTCCTGGCTCCCCCTCCCTTACTGCTCCCTTACTGCTCCCTTACTGCTCCCTGGCTCCTCCTCCCTTACCGCTTGCTGGCTCCCCCTCCCTTACTGCCCCCTTACTGCTCCCTTACTGCTCGCAGGCTCCCCCTCCCTTCCTGCTCCCTTACTGCTCGCTGGCTCCCCCTCCCTTACTTTTCGCTGGCTCCACCTCCCTTACTGCTTCCTGGCTCCACCTCCCCTACTGCTCGCTGACTGCCCCCTCCCCCTCCCTTACTGCTCGCTGGCTCCACCTCCCTTACTGCTCCCCCTCCCTTACTGCTCCCTTACTGCTCGCTGGCTCCCCCTCCCTTACTGCTCGCTGGCTCCACCTCCCTTACTGCTCCCTTACTTTTCGCTGGCTCCCCCTCCCTTACTGCTCAGTGGCTCCCCCTCCCTTACTGCTCCCTGGCTACCCCTCCCTTACTGCTCCCTGGCTCCACTTCCCTTAATGCTCCCTTACTGCTCATTAGCTCCCCCTCCCTTACTGCTCGCTGGCTCCCCCTCCCCTACTGCTCGCTCCACCTCCCTTACTGCTCGCTGGCTCCACCTCCCTTACTGCTCCCTTACTGCTCGCTGGCTCCCCCTCCCTTACTACTCCCTGGCTCCACCTCCCTTACTGCTCCCTTACTCCTCGCTGGCTCCCCCTCCCTTACTGCTCCCTGGCTCCCCCTCCCTTACTGCTCGCTGGCTCCCCCTCCCTTACTGCTCCCTGGCTCCACTTCCCTTAATGCTCCATTACTGCTCATTGGCTCCCCCTCCCTTACTGCTCCCTTACTGCTGCCTTACTGCTCGCTGGCTCCCCCTCCCTTACTGCTCCCTGGCTCCCCCTCCTTTACTGCTCCCTTACTGCTTCCTGGCTCCCCCTCCCTTACTGCTCGCTGGCTCCCCCTCCCTTACTGCTCCCTTAATGCTCGCTTGCTCCCCCTCCCTTACTGCTCGCAGGCTCCCCCTCCCTTACTACTCCCTGGATCCACCTCCCTTACTGCTCCCTTACTGCTCGCTGGTTCCACCTCCCTTACTGCTCCCTTACTGCTCGCTGGCTCCCCCTCCCTTACTACTCCCTGGCTCCACCTCCCTTACTGCTCCCTTACTCCTCGCTGGCTCCCCCTCCCTTACTGCTCCCTGGCTCCCCCTCCCTTACTGCTCGCTGGCTCCCCCTCCCTAACTGCTCCCTGGCTCCACTTCCCTTAATGCTCCATTACTGCTCATTGGCTCCCCCTCCCTTACTGCTCCCTTACTGCTGCCTTACTGCTCGCTGGCTCCCCCTCCCTTACTGCTCCCTGGCTCCCCCTCCTTTACTGCTCCCTTACTGCTTCCTGGCTCCCCCTCCCTTACTGCTCGCTGGCTCCCCCTCCCTTACTGCTCCCTTAATGCTCGCTTGCTCCCCCTCCCTTACTGCTCGCAGGCTCCCCCTCCCTTACTACTCCCTGGATCCACCTCCCTTACTGCTCCCTTACTGCTCGCTGGTTCCCCCTCCCTTCCTGCTCCCTTACTGCTCGCTGGCTCCCCCTCCCTTACTTTTCGCTGGCTCCACCTCCCTTACTGCTTCCTGGCTCCACCTCCCCTACTGCTCGCTGACTGCCCCCTCCCCCTCCCTTACTGCTCGCTGGCTCCACCTCCCTTACTGCTCCCACTCCCTTACTGTTCCCTTACTGCTCGCTGGCTCCCCCTCCCTTACTGCTCGCTGGCTCCACCTCCCTTACTGCTCCCTTACTTTTCGCTGGCTCCCCCTCCCTTACTGCTCCCTAGCTCCCCCTCCCTTACTGCTTCCTCGCTCCCCCTCCCTTACTGCTCCCTGGCTCCACCTCCCTTAATGCTCCCTTACTGATCATTTGCTCCCCCTCCCTTACTGCTCCCTTACTGCTCCCTTACTGCTCGCTGGCTCCCCCTCCCTTACTGCTCGCTGGCTCCACCTCCCTTACTTCTCCCTTACTGTTCGCTGGCTCCCCCTCCCTTACTGCTCCCTGGCTCCCCCTCCCTTACTGCTCGCTGGCTCCCGCTCCCTTACTGCTCGCTTGTTCCACCTCCCTTACTGCTCCCCCTCCCTTACTGCTCCCTTACTGCTCCCTTAATGCTCGCAGGCTCCCCCTCCCTTACTGCTCTCTGGCTCCCACTCCCTAACTGCTCCCTTACTGCTCCTTTACTGCTCGCTGGCTCCCCCTTCCTTACGGCTCCCTTACTGCTCGCTGGCTCCCCCTCCCTTACTGCTCCCTTACTGCTCGCTGGCTCCCCCTCCCTTACTGCTCCCTTACTGTTCGCTCGCTGGATCCCCCTCCCTTACTGCTCCCTGGCTCCACCTCCCTTAATGCTCCCTTACTGCTCATTAGCTCCCCCTCCCTTACTGCTCCCTTTCTGCTCCCTTACTGCTCGCTGGCTCCCCCTCCCTTACTGCTAGCTGGCTCCCCCTCCTTTACTTTTCGCTGGCTCCCCCTCCCTTACTGCTCCCTTACTGCTCGCTCGCTGGATCCCCCTCCCTTACTGCTCGCTGGCTGCACCTCCCGTACTGCTCCCTTACTGCTCATTGGCTCCCCCTCCCTTACTGCTCCCTTACTGCTCCCTTACTGCTCATTGGCTGCCCCTCCCTTACTGCCCCCTTACTGCTCCCTTACTGCTCGCTGGCTCCCCCTCCCTTACTGCTCGCAGGCTCCCCCTCCCTTACTACTCCCTGGCTTCACCTCCCTTACTGCTTCATTACTGCTTGCTGGTTCCCCCTCCCTTATTGCTCCCTTACTGCTCGCTGGCTCCCCCACCCTTACTGCTCCCTTACTGCTCGCTGGCTCCCCCTCCCTTACTGCTCGCTGGCTCCACCTCCCTTACTGCTCCCTTACTGCTCGCTGGCTCCCCCTCCCTTACTGCTTGCTGGCTCCACCTCCCTTACTGCTCCCTGGCTCCCTGGCTCCCCCTCCCTTACTGCTCGCTGGCTGCACCTCCCTTACTGCTCCCTGGCTCCACCTCCCTTACTGCTCGCTGGCCCCCCCTCCCTAACTGCTCACTGGCTCCCCCTCCCCTACTGCGCGCTCCACCTCCCTTACTGCTCGATTGCTCCACCTCCCTTACTGCTCCCTTACTGCTCGCTGGCTCCCCCTCCCTTACTACTCCCTGGCTCCACCTCCCTTACTGCTCCCTTACTGCTCGCTGGCTCCCCCTCCCTTACTGCTCCCTGGCACCCCCTCCCTTACTGCTCACTGGCTCCCCCTCCCTTACTGCTCCCTGGCTCCACTTCCCTTAATGCTCCATTACTGCTCATTGGCTCCCTCTAATTTACTGCTCCCTTACTGCTGCCTTACTGCTCGCTGGCTCCCCCTCCCTTACTGCTCCCTGGCTCCCCCTCCCTTACTGCTCCCTTACTGCTCTCTGGCTCCCCCTCCCTTACTGCTCGCTGGCTCCCCCTCCCTTACTGCTCTCTGGCTCCCCCTCCCTTACTGCTCGCTGGCTCCCCCTCCCTTACTGCTCCCTGGCTCCACCTCCCTTAATGCTCCCTTACTGCTCATTAGCTCCCCCTCCCTTACTGCTCCCTTGCTGCCTTACTGCTCGCTGACTCCCCCTCCCTTACTTTTCGCTGGCTCCACCTTCCTTACTGCTCCCTGGCTCCACCTCCCTTACTGTTCCCTTACTGCTCCCTGGCTCCACCTCCCTTACTGCTCGCTGGCTCCCCCTCCCTTACTGCCCCCTTACTGCTCCCTTACTGCTCGCTGGCTCCCCCTCCCTTACTGCTCGCAGGCTCCCCCTCCCTTACTACTCCCTGGCTCCACCTCCCTTACTGCTCCCTTACTGCTCGCTGGTTCCCCCTCCCTTACTGCTCCCTTACTGCTCGCTGGCTCCCCCTCCCTTACTGCTCGCGCGCTCCCCCTCCCTTACTGCCCCCTTACTGCTCCCTTACTGCTCCCTGGCTCCACCTCCCTTACTGCTCCCCCTCCCTTACTGCTCCCTTACTGCTCCCTTACTGCTCGCTGGCTCCCCCTCCCTTACTGCTCCCTTACTGTTCGCTGGCTCCCCCTCCTTTACTGCTCCCTTACTGCTCCCTTACTTCTCGCTGGCTCCCCCTCCCTTACTGCTCGCTGGCCCCCCCTCCCATACTGCTCCCTTACTGCTCATTGGTTCCCCCTCCCTTACTGCTCCCTTACTGCTCGCTTGCCCCCCCTCCCTTACTGCTCCTTTACTGCTCATTGGCTCCCCCTCCCTTACTGCTTGCAGGCTCCCCCTCCCTTACTACTCCCTGGCTCCACCTCCCTTACTGCTCCCTTACTGCTCGCTGGTTCCCCCTCCCTTACTGCTCCCTTACTGCTCGCTGGCTCCCCCTCCTTTACTGCTCGCTAGCTTCACCTCCCTTACTGCTCCCTTACTGCTCCCTTACTGCTCGCTGGCTCCCCCTCCCTTACTGCTCGCTGGCTCCCCCTCCCTTACTGCTCGCTCGCTCCACCTCCCTTACTGCTCAGTGGCTCCCCCTCCCTTACTGCTCCCTGGCTCCCCCTCCCTTACTGCTCCCTGGCTCCACCTCCCTTAATGCTCCCTTACTGCTCATTAGCTCCCCCTCCCTTACTGCTCCCTTACTGCTGCCTTACTGGTCGCTGGCTCCCCCTCCCTTACTTTTCGCTGGCTCCACCTCCCTTACTGCTCCCTGGCTCCACCTCCCTTACTGCTCCCCCTCCCTTACTGCTCCCTTACTGCTCGCTGGCTCCCCCTCCCTTACTGCTCCCTTACTGCTCGCTGGCTCCCCCTCCCTTACTGCTCGCTCGCTCACCCTCCCTTACTGCTCGGTGGCTCCCCCTCCCTTACTGCTCCCTTACTGCTCGCTGGCTCCCCCTCCCTTACTGCTCTCTGGCTCCACCTCCCTTACTGCTCGGTGGCTCCCCCTCCCTTACTGGTCCCTTACTGCTCCCTGGCTCCCCCTCCCTTACTGCTCTCTGGCTCCACCTCCATTAATGCTCCCTTACTGCTCATTGGCTCCCCCTCCCTTACTGCTCCCTTACTGCTCGCTGCCCCCCCCTCCCTTACTGCTCCCTTACTGCTCATTGGCTCCCCCTCCCTTACTGCTCCCTTACTGCTCCCTTACTGCTCGCTTGCCCCCCCTCCTTTACTGCTCCTTTACTGCTCCTTGGCTCCCCCTCCCTTACTGCTCGCTGGCTCCCCCCTCCCTTACTGCTCCCCCTCCCTTACTGCTCCCTTACTGCTCTTGGCTCCCCCTCCCTTACTGCTCGCTGGCTCCACCTCCCTTACTGCTCCCTTACTGCTCGCTGGCTCCCCCTCCCTTACTGCTCCCTGGCACCCCCTCCCTTACTGCTCACTGGCTCCCCCTCCCTTACTGCTCCCTGGCTCCACTTCCCTTAATGGTCCATTACTGCTCATTGGCTCCCTCTAACTTACTGCTCCCTTACTGCTGCCTTACTGCTCACTGGCTCCACCTCCCTTACTGCTCCCCCTCCCTTACTGCTCCCTTACTGCTCCCTTACTGCTCGCTGGCTCCCCCTCCCTTACTGCTCCCTTACTGCTCGCTGGCTCCCCCTCCCTTACTGCTCGCTCGCTCCCCCTCCCTTACTGCTCAGTGGCTCCCCCTCCCTTACTGCTCCCTGGCTCCCCCTCCCTTACTGCTCGCTGGCCCCCCCTCCCATACTGCTCCCTTACTGCTCATTGGTTCCCCCTCCCTTACTGCTCCCTTACTGCTCGCTTGCCCCCGCTCCCTTACTGCTCCTTTACTGCTCATTGGCTCCCCCTCCCTTACTGCTTGCAGGCTCCCCCTCCCTTACTACTCCCTGGCTCCACCTCCCTTACTGCTCCCTTACTGCTCGCTGGTTCCCCCTCCCTTACTGCTCCCTTACTGCTCGCTGGCTCCCCCTCCTTTACTGCTCGCTGGCTTCACCTCCCTTACTGCCCCCTTACTGCTCGCTGGCTCCCCCTCCCTTACTGCTCGCTGGCTCCCCCTCCCTTACTGCTCGCTCGCTCCCCCTCCCTTACTGCTCAGTGGCTCCCCCTCCCTTACTGCTCCCTTACTGCTCCCTTACTGCTCATTGGCTCCCCCTCCCTTACTGCCCCCTTACTGCTCCCTTACTGCTCGCAGGCTTCCCCTCCCTTACTACTCCCTGGCTTCACCTCCCTTACTGCCCCCTTACTGCTCCCTTACTGCTCGCTGGCTCCCCCTCCCTTACTGCTCCCTGGCTCCACTTCCCTTAATGCTCCATTACTGCTCATTTGCTCCCTCTCCCTTACTGCTCCCTTACTGCTCCCTTACTGCTCGCTGGCTCCCCCTCCCTTACTGCTCCCTGGCTCCCCCTCCCTTAGTGCTCCCTTACTGCTCTCTGGCTACCCCTCCCTTACTGCTCGCTGGCTCCCCCTCCCTTACTGCTCGCTGGCTCCCCCTCCCTTGCTGCTCCCTGGCTCCACCTTCCTTAATGCTCCCTTACTGCTCATTAGCTCCCCCTCCCTTACTGCTCCCTTGCTGCCTAACTGCTCGCTGGCTCCCCCTCCCTTACTTTTTGCTGGCTCCACCTCCCTTAATGCTCCCTGGCTCCACCTCCCTTACTGCTCCCTTACTGCTCCCTTACTGCTCCCTGGCTCCACCTCCCTTACTGCTCGCTGGCTCCCCCTCCTTTACTTTTCGCTGGCTCCCCCTCCCTTACTGCTCCCTTACTGCTCGCTTTCTCCACCTCCCTTACTGCTCCCTTACTGCTCCCTGGCTCCCCCTCCCTTACTGCCCCCTTACTGCTCCCTTACTGCTCGCTGGCTCCCCCTCCCCTACTGCTCGCTTACTGCCCCCTCCCCCTCCCTTACTGCTCCCCCTCCCTTACTGCTCCCTTACTGCTCCCTTACTGCTCGCTGGCTCCCCCTCCCTTACTGCTCGCTCGCTCCCCCTCCCTTACTGCTCAGTGGCTCCCCCTCCCTTACTGCTCCCTGGCTCCCCCTCCCTTACTGCTCCCTGGCTCCACCTCCCTTAATGCTCCCTTACTGCTCATTAGCTCCCCCTCCCTTACTGCTCCCTTTCTGCTCCCTTACTGCTCGCTGGCTCCCCCTCCCTTACTGCTAGCTGGCTCCCCCTCCTTTACTTTTCGTTGGCTCCCCCTCCCTTACTGCTCCCTTACTGCTCGCTCGCTGGATCCCCCTCCCTTACTGCTCGCTGGCTCCACCTCCCGTACTGCTCCCTTACTGCTCATTGGCTCCCCCTCCCTTACTGCTCCCTTACTGCTCCCTTACTCCTCATTGGCTCCCCCTCCCTTACTGCCCCCTTACTGCTCCCTTACTGCTCGCTGGCTCCCCCTCCCTTACTGCTCGCAGGCTCCCCCTCCCTTACTACTCCCTGGCTTCACCTCCCTTACTGCTTCCTTACTTCTCGCTGGTTCCCCCTCCCTTACTGCTCCCTTACTGCTCGCTGGTTCCCCCTCCCTTACTGCTCCCTTACTGCTCGCTGGCTCCCCCTCCCTTACTGCTCGCTGGCTCCACCTCCCTTACTGCTCCCTTACTGCTAGCTGGCTCCCCCTCCTTTACTTTTCGCTGGTTCCCCCTCCCTTACTGCTCCCTTACTGCTCCCTTACTGCTCGCTTGCCCCCGCTCCCTTACTGCTCCTTTACTGCTCATTGGCTCCCCCTCCCTTACTGCTTGCAGGCTCCCCCTCCCTTACTACTCCCTGGCTCCACCTCCCTTACTGCTCCCTTACTGCTCGCTGGTTCCCCCTCCCTTACTGCTTCCTTACTGCTCGCTGGCTCCCCCTCCTTTACTGCTCGCTGGCTTCACCTCCCTTACTGCTCCCTTACTGCTCGCTGGCTCCCCCTCCCTTACTGCTCGCTGGCTTCCCCTCCCTTACTGCTCGCTCGCTCCCCCTCCCTTACTGCTCAGTGGCTCCCCCTCCCTTCCTGCTCCCTTACTGCTCCCTTACTGCTCATTGTCTCCCCCTCCCTTACTGCCCCCTTACTGCTCCCTTACTGCTCGCAGGCTCCCCCTCCCTTACTACTCCCTGGCTTCACCTCCCTTACTGCCCCCTTACTGCTCCCTTACTGCTCGCTGGCTCCCCCTCCCTTACTGCTCCCTGGCTCCACTTCCCTTAATGCTCCATTACTGCTCATTTGCTCCCTCTCCCTTACTGCTCCCTCACTGCTCCCTTACTGCTCGCTGCCTCCCCCTCCCTTACTGCTCCCTGGCTCCCCCTCCCTTAGTGCTCCCTTACTGCTCTCTGGCTACCCCTCCCTTACTGCTCGCTGGCTCCCCCTCCCTTACTGCTCGCTGGCTCCCCCTCCCTTGCTGCTCCCTGGCTCCACCTTCCTTAATGCTCCCTTACTGCTCATTAGCTCCCCCTCCCTTACTGCTCCCTTGCTGCCTTACTGCTCGCTGGCTCCCCCTCCCTTACTTTTTGCTGGCTCCACCTCCCTTACTGCTCCCTGGCTCCACCTCCCTTACTGCTCCCTTACTGCTCCCTTACTGCTCCCTTACTGCTCCCTGGCTCCACCTCCCTTACTGCTCGCTGGCTCCCCATCCCTTACTGCTCGCTGGCTCCACCTCCCTTACTGCTCCCTTACTGCAAGCTGGCTCCCCCTCCTTTACTTTTCGCTGGCTCCCCCTCCCTTACTGCTCGCTTACTGCTCGCTCGCTGGATCCCCCTCCCTTACTGCTCGCTGGCTCCACCTCCCTTACTGCTCCCTTACTGCTCCCTGGCTCCACCTCCCTTACTGCTCGCTGGCTCCCCCTCCCTTACTGCCCCCTTACTGCTCCCTTACTGCTCGCTGGCTCCCCCTCCCCTACTGCTCGCTTACTGCCCCCTCCCCCTCCCTTACTGCTCCCCCTCCCTTACTGCTCCCTTACTGCTCCCTTACTGCTCGCTGGCTCCCCCTCCCTTACTGCTTGCTCGCTCCCCCTCCCTTACTTCTCAGTGGCTCCCCCTCCCTTACTGCTCCCTGGCTCCCCCTCCCTTACTGCTCCCTGGCTCCACCTCCCTTAATGCTCCCTTACTGCTCATTAGCTCCTCCTCCCTTACTGCTCCCTTTCTGCTCCCTTACTGCTCGCTGGCTCCCCCTCCCTTACTGCTAGCTGGCTCCCCCTCCTTTACTTTTCGTTGGCTCCCCCTCCCTTACTGCTCCCTTACTGCTCGCTCGCTGGATCCCCCTCCCTTACTGCTCGCTGGCTCCACCTCCCGTACTGCTCCCTTACTGCTCATTGGCTCCCCCTCCCTTACTGCTCCCTTACTGCTCCCTTACTGCTCATTGGCTCCCCCTCCCTTACTGCCCCCTTACTGCTCCCTTACTGCTCGCTGGCTCCCCCTCCCTTACTGCTCGCAGGCTCCCCCTCCCTTACTACTCCCTGGCTTCACCTCCCTTACTGCTTCCTTACTTCTCGCTGGTTCCCCCTCCCTTACTGCTCCCTTACTGCTCGCTGGCTCCCCCTCCCTTACTGCTCCCTTACTGCTCGCTGGCTCCCCCTCCCTTACTGCTCGCTGGCTCCACCTCCCTTACTGCTCCCTTACTGCTAGCTGGCTCCCCCTCCTTTACTTTTCGCTGGCTCCCCCTCCCTTACTGCTCCCTTACTGCTCGCTCGCTGGATCCCCCTCCCTTACTGCTCGCTGGCTCCACCTCCCGTACTGCTCCCTTACTGCTCATTGGCTCCCCCTCCCTTACTGCTCCCTTACTGCTCCCTTACTGCTCATTGGCTCCCCCTCCCTTACTGCCCCCTTACTGCTCCCTTACTGCTCGCAGGCTCCCCCTCCCTTACTACTCCCTGGCTTCACCTCCCTTACTGCCCCCTTACTGCTCCCTTACTGCTCGCTGGCTCCCCCTCCCTTACTACTCCCTGGCTTCACCTCCCTTACTGCTTCCTTACTGCTCGCTGGTTCCCCCTCCCTTACTGCTCCCTTACTGCTCGCTGGCTCCCCCTCCCAAACTGCTCCCTTACTGCTCGCTGGCTCCCCCTCCCTTACTGCTTGCTGGCTCAACCTCCCTTACTGCTCCCTTACTGCTCGCTGGCTCCCCCTCCCTTACTGCTTGCTGGCTCCACCTCCCTTACTGCTCCCTGGCTCCCCCTCCCTTACTGCTCGCTGGCTCCACCTCCCTTACTGCTCCCTGGCTCCACCTCCCTTACTGCTCCCTGGCTCCCCCTCCCTTATTGCTACATTACTGCTCCCTTACTGCTCGCTGGCTCCCCCTCCCTAACTGCTCGCTGGCTCCCCCTCCCCTACTGCTCGCTCCACCTCCCTTACTGCTCGCTGGCTCCACTTCCCTTACTGCTCCCTTACTGCTCGCTGGCTCCCCCTCCCTTACTGCTCCCTTACTGCTCCCTGGCTCCACCTCCCTTACTGCTCGCTGGCTCCCCCTCCCTTACTGCTCCCTGGCTCCCCCTCCCTTACTGCTCGTTGGCTCCCCCTCCCTTACTGCTCCCTGGCTCCACTTCCCTTAATGCTCCATTACTGCTCATTTGCTCCCTCTCCCTTACTGCTCCCTTACTGCTGCCTTACTGCTCGCTGGCTCCCCCTCCCTTACTGCTCCCTGGCTCCCCCTCCCTTACTGCTCCCTTACTACTCTCTGGCTCCCCCTCCCTTACTGCTCGCTGGCTCGCCCTCCCTTACTGCTCGCTGGCTCCCCCTCCCTTACTGCTCCCTGGCTCCACCTCCCTTAATGCTCCCTTACTGCTCATTTGCTCCCCCTCCCTTACTGCTCCCTTGCTGCCTTACTGCTCGCTGGCTCCCCCTCCCTTACTTTTTGCTGGCTCCACCTCCCTTACTGCTCCCTGGCTCAACTTCCCTTACTGCTCCCTTACTGCTCCCTTACTGCTCCCTGGCTCCACCTCCCTTACTGCTCGCTGGCTCCCCCTCCCTTACTGCCCCCTTACTGCTCCCTTACTGCTCGTTGGCTCCCCCTCCCTTACTGCTCGCAGGCTCCCCCTCCCTTAGTACTCCCTGGCTCCACCTCCCTTACTGCTCCCTTACTGCTCGCTGGTTCCCCCTCCCTTACTGCTCCCTTACTGCTCGCTGGCTCCCCCTCCCTTACTGCTCGCTTGCTCCCCCTCCCTTACTTTTCGCTGGATCCACCTCCCTTACTGCTCCCTTACTGCTCCCTGGCTCCACCTCCCTTACTGCTCGCTGGCTCCCCCTCCCTTACTGCCCCCTTACTGCTCCCTTACTGCTCGCTGACTCCCCCTCCCTTACTACTACCTGGCTCCACCTCCCTTACTGCTCCCTTACTGCTCGCTGGCTCCCCCTCCCTTACTGCTCCCTGGCTCCCCCTCCCTTACTGCTAGCTGGCTCCCCCTCCCTTACTGCTCCCTGGCTGCACTTCCCTTAATGCTCCATTACTGCTCATTTGCTCCCTCTCCCTTACTGCTCCCTTACTACTCCCTTACTGCTCGCTGGCTCCCCCTCCCTTAGTGCTCCCTTACTGCTCTCTGGCTACCCCTCCCTTACTGCTCGCTGGCTCCCCCTCCCTTGCTGCTCCCTGGCTCCACCTTCCTTAATGCTCCCTTACTGCTCATTAGCTCCCCCTCCCTTACTGCTCCCTTGCTACCTTACTGCTCGCTGGCTCCCCCTCCCTTCCTTTTTGCTGGCTCGACCTCCCTTACTGCTCCCTGGCTCCACCTCCCTTACTGCTCCCTTACTGCTCCCTTACTGCTCCCTGGCTCCACCTCCCTTACTGCTCGCTGGCTCCCCCTCCCTTACTGCTCCCTGGCTCCCCCTCCCTTACTGCTCGCTGGCTCCCCCTCCCTTACTGCTCCCTGGCTCCACTTCCCTTAATGCTCCATTACTGCTCATTTGCTCCCTCTCCCTTACTGCTCCCTTACTGCTGCCTTACTGCTCGCTGGCTCCCCCTCCCTTACTGCTCCCTGGCTCCCCCTCCCTTACTGCTCCCTTGGTTCCACCTCCCTTAATGCTCCCTTACTGCTCATTAGCTCCCCCTCCCTTACTGCTCCCTTGCTGCCTTACTGCTCGCTGGCTCCCCCTCCCTTACTTTTTGCTGGCTCCACCTCCCTTACTGCTCCCTGGCTCCACTTCCCTTACTGCTCCCTTACTGCTCCCTTACTGCTCCCTGGCTCCACCTTCCTTACTGCTCGCTCGCTGGATCCCCCTCCCTTACTGCTCGCTGGCTCCACCTCCCGTACTGCTCCCTTACTGCTCATTGGCTCCCCCTCCCTTACTGCTCCCTTACTGCTCCCTTACTGCTCATTGGCTCCCCCTCCCTTACTGCCCCCTTACTGCTCCCTTACTGCTCGCTGGCTCCCCCTCCCTTACTGCTCGCAGGCTCCCCCTCCCTTACTACTCCCTGGCTTCACCTCTCTTACTGCTTCCTTACTTCTCGCTGGTTCCCCCTCCCTTACTGCTCCCTTACTTCTCGCTGGCTCCCCCTCCCTTACTGCTCCCTTACTGCTCGCTGGCTCCCCCTCCCTTACTGCTCGCTGGCTCCACCTCCCTTACTGCTCCCTTACTGCTAGCTGGCTCCCCCTCCTTTACTTTTCGCTGGCTCCCCCTCCCTTACTGCTCCCTTACTGCTCGCTCGCTGGATCCCCCTCCCTTACTGCTCGCTGGCTCCACCTCCCGTACTGCTCCCTTACTGCTCATTGGCTCCCCCTCCCTTACTGCTCCCTTACTGCTCCCTTACTGCTCATTGGCTCCCCCTCCCTTACTGCCCCCTTACTGCTCCCTTACTGCTCGCAGGCTCCCCCTCCCTTACTACTCCCTGGCTTCACCTCCCTTACTGCCCCCTTACTGCTCCCTTACTGCTCGCTGGCTCCCCCTCCCTTACTACTCCCTGGCTTCACCTCCCTTACTGCTTCCTTACTGCTCGCTGGTTCCCCCTCCCTTACTGCTCCCTTACTGCTCGCTGGCTCCCCCTCCCAAACTGCTCCCTTACTGCTCGCTTGCTCCCCCTCCCTTACTGCTCGCTGGCTCAACCTCCCTTACTGCTCCCTTACTGCTCGCTGGCTCCCCCTCCCTTACTGCTTGCTGGCTCCACCTCCCTTACTGCTCCCTGGCTCCCCCTCCCTTACTGCTCGCTGGCTCCACCTCCCTTACTGCTCCCTCACTCCACCTCCCTTACTGCTCCCTGGCTCCCCCTCCCTTATTGCTCCATTACTGCTCCCTTACTGCTCGCTGGCCCCCCCTCCCTAACTGCTCGCTGGCTCCCCCTCCCCTACTGCTCGCTCCACCTCCCTTACTGCTCGCTGGCTCCACCTCCCTTACTGCTCCCTTACTGCTCGCTGGCTCCCCCTCCCTTACTACTCCCTGGCTCCACCTCCCTTACTGCTCCCTTACTGCTCGCTGGCTCCCCCTCCCTTACTGCTCCCTGGCTCCCGCTCCCTTACTGCTCGCTGGCTCCCCCTCCCTTACTGCTCCCTGGCTCCACTTCCCTTAATGCTCCATTACTGCTCATTTGCTCCCTCTCCCTTACTGCTCCCGTACTGCTCCCTTACTGCTCGCTGGCTCCCCCTCCCTTACTGCTCCCTGGCTCCCCCTCCCTTAGTGCTGCCTTACTGCTCTCTGGCTACCCCTCCCTTACTGCTCGCTGGCTCCCCCTCCCTTACTGCTCGCTGGCTCCCCCTCCCTTGCTGCTCCCTGGCTCCACCTTCCTTAATGCTCCCTTACTGCTCATTAGCTCCCCCTCCCTTACTGCTCCCTTGCTGCCTTACTGCTCGCTGGCTCCCCCTCCCTTACTTTTTGCTGGCTCCACCACCCTTACTGCTCCCTGGCTCCACCTCCCTTACTGCTCCCTTACTGCTCCCTTACTGCTCCCTGGCTCCACCTCCCTTACTGCTCGCTGGCTCCCCCTCCCTTACTGCTCGCTGGCTCCACCTCCCTTACTGCTCCCTTACTGCAAGCTGGCTCCCCCTCCTTTACTTTTCGCTGGCTCCCCCTCCCTTACTGCTCGCTTACTGCTCGCTCGCTGGATCCCAATCCCTTACTGCTCGCTGGCTCCACCTGCCTTACTGCTCCCTTACTGCTCCCTTACTGCTCGCTGGCTCCCCCTCCCTTACTGCTCGCAGGCTCCCCCTCCCTTACTACTCCCTGGCTCCACTTCCCTTAATGCTCCCTTACTGCTCATTAGCTCCCCCTGCCTTACTGCTCCCTTTCTACTCCCTTACTGCTCGCTGGCTCCCCCTCCCTTACTGCTAGCTGGCTCCCCCTCCTTTACTTTTCGTTGGCTCCCCCTCCCTTACTGCTCCCTTACTGCTCGCTCGCTGGATCCCCCTCCCTTACTGCTCGCTGGCTCCACCTCCCGTACTGCTCCCTTACTGCTCATTGGTTCCCCCTCCCTTACTGCTCCCTTACTGCTCCCATACTGCTCATTGGCTCCCCCTCCCTTACTGCCCCCTTACTGCTCCCTTACTGCTCGCTGGCTCCCCCTCCCTTTCTGCTCGCAGGCTCCCCCTCCCTTACTACTCCCTGGCTTCACCTCCCTTACTGCTTCCTTATTTCTCGCTGGTTCCCCCTCCCTTACTGCTCCCTTACTGCTCGCTTGCTCCCCCTCCCTTACTGCTCCCTTACTGCTCGCTGGCTCCCCCTCCCTTACTGCTCGCTGGCTCCACCTCCCTTACTGCTCCCTCACTGCTCGCTGGCTCCCCCTCCTTTACTTTTCGCTGGCTCCCCCTCCCTTACTGCTCCCTTACTGCTCGCTCGCTGGATCCCCCTCCCTTACTGCTCGCTGGCTCCACCTCCCGTAGTTCTCCCTTACTGCTCATTGGCTCCCCCTCCCTTACTGCTCCCTTACCGCTCCCTTACTACTCATTGGCTCCCCCTCCCTTACTGCCCCCTTACTGCTCCCTTACTGCTAGCAGGCTCCCGCTCCCTTACTACTCCCTGGCTTCACCTCCCTTACTGCCCCCTTACTGCTCCCTTACTGCTCGCTGGCTCCCCCTCCCTTACTACTCCCTGGCTTCACCTCCCTTACTGCTTCCTTACTGCTCGCTGGCTCCCCCTCCCTTACTGCTCGCTGGCTCAACCTCCCTTACTGCTCCCTTACTGCTCGCTGGCTCCCCCTCCCTTACTGCTTGCTGGCTCCACCTCCCTTACTGCTCCCTGGCTCCCCCTCCCTTACTGCTCGCTGGCTCCCCCTCCCTTAGTACTCCCTGGCTCCCCCTCCCTTACTGCTCCCTTACTGCTCGCTGGCTCCCCCTCCCTTACTGCTCGCTGGCTCCCCCTCCCTTACTTTTCGCTGGATCCACCTCCCTTACTGCTCCCTTACTGCTCCCTGGCTCCACCTCCCTTACTGCTCGCTGGCTCCCCCTCCCTTACTGCCGCCTTACTGCTCCCTTACTGCTCGCTGGCTCCCCCTCCCTTACTGCTCCCTTACTGCTCGCTGGCTCCCCCTCCCCTACTGCTCGCTTACTGCCCCCTCCCCCTCCCTTACTGCTCGCTGGCTCAACCTCCCTTACTGCTCCCTTACTGCTCGCTGGCTCCCCCTCCCTTACTGCTTGCTGGCTCCACCTCCCTTACTGCTCCCTGGCTCCCCCTCCCTTACTGCTCGCTGGCTCCCCCTCCCTTAGTACTCCCTGGCTCCACCTCCCTTACTGCTCCCTTACTGCTCGCTGGCTCCCCCTCCCTTACTGCTCGCTGGCTCCCACTCCCTTACTTTTCGCTTGATCCACCTCCCTTACTGCTCCCTTACTGCTCCCTGGCTCCACCTCCCTTACTGCTCGCTGGCTCCCCCTCCTTTACTGCCGCCTTACTGCTCCCTTACTGCTCGCTGGCTCCCCCTCCCTTACTGCTCCCTTACTGCTCGCTGGCTCCCCCTCCCCTACTGCTCGCTTACTGCCCCTTCCCCCTCCCTTACTGCTCGCTGGCTCCACCTCCCTTACTGCTCCCCCTCCCTTACTGCTCCCTTACTGCTCCCTTACTGCTCGCTGGCTCCCGCTCCCTTACTGCTCCCTTACTGCTCGCTCGCTCCCCCTCCCTTACTGCTCAGTGGCTCCCCCTCCCTTACTGCTCATTAGCTCCGCCTCCCTTACTACTCCCTTTCTGCTCCCTTACTGCTAGCTTGCTCCCCCTCCTTTACTTTTCGCTGGCTCCCCCTCCCTTACTGCTCCCTTACTGCTCGCTCGCTGGATCCCCCTCCCTTACTGCTCGCTGGCTCCACCTCCCGTATTGCTCCCTTACTGCTCATTGGCTCCCCCTCCCTTACTGCTACCTTACTGCTCCCTTACTGCTCATTGGCTCCCCCTCCCTTACTGCCCCCTTACTGCTCCCTTACTGCTCGCTGGCTCCCCCTCCCTTACTGCTCGCAGGCTCCCCCTCCCTTACTACTCCCTGGCTTCACCTCCCTTACTGCTTCCTTACTGCTCGCTGGTTCCCCCTCCCTTACTGCTCCCTTACTGCTCGCTGGCTCCCCCTCCCTTACTGCTCCCTTACTGCTCGCTGGCTCCCCCTCCCTTACTGCTCGCTGGCTCCAACTCCCTTACTGCTCCATTAGTGCTCGCTGGCTCCCCCTCCCTTACTGCTTGCTGGCTCCACCTCCCTTACTGCTCCCTGGATCCCCCTCCCTTACTGCTCGCTGCCTCCACCTCCCTTACTGCTCCCTGGCTCCACCTCCCTTACTGCTCCCTGGCTGCACCTCCCTTATTGCTCCCTTACTGCTCCCTAACTGCTCGCTGGCTCCCCCTCCCCTACTGCTCGCTCCACTTCCCTTACTGCTTTCTGGCTCCACCTCCCTTACTGCTCCCTTACTGCTCGCCGGCTCCCCATCCCTTACTACTCCCTGGCTCCACCTCCCTTACTGCTCCCTTACTGCTCGCCGGCTCCCCCTCCCTTACTGCTCCCTGGCTCCCCTTCCCTTACTGCTCGCTGGCTCCCCCTCCCTTACTGCTCCCTGGCTCCACTTCCCTTAATGCTCCATTACTACTCATTGGCTCCCTCTCCCTTACTGCTCCCTTACTGCTGCCTTACTGCTCGCTGGCTTCCCCTCCCTTACTGCTCCCTGGCTCCCCCTCCCTTACTGCTCCCTTACTGCTCTCTGGCTCCCCCTCCCTTACTGCTCGCTGGCTCCCCCTCCCTTACTGCTTCCTGGCTCCACCTCCCTTAATGCTCACTTACTGCTCATTAGCTCCCCCTCCCTTACTGCTCCCTTACTGCTAGCTGGCTCCCCCTCCCTTACTGCTCGCTGGCTCCACCTCCCTTACTGCTCCCTTACTGCTCGCTGGCTCCCCCTCCTTTACTTTTCGCTGGCTCCCCCTCCCTTACTGCTCCCTTACTGCTCGCTCGCTGGATCCCCCTCCCTTACTGCTCCCTTACCGCTCCCTTACTGCTCATTGCCTCCCCCTCCCTTACTGCCCCCTTACTGCTCCCTTACTGCTCGCAGGCTCCCCCTCCCTTACTGCTCCCTGGTTCACCTCCCTTACTGCCCCCTTACTGCTCCCTTACTGCTCGCTGGCTCCCCCTCCCTTACTACTCCCTGGCTTCACCTCCCTTACTGCTTCCTTACTGCTCGCTGGTTCCCCCTCCCTTACTGCTCCCTTACTGCTCGCTGGCTCCCCCTCCCAAACTGCTCCCTTACTGCTCGCTGGCTCCCCCTCCCTTACTGCTCGCTGGCTCCACCTCCCTTACTGCTCCCTTACTGCTCGCTGGCTCCCCCTCCCTTACTGCTCGCTGGCTCCCCCTCCCTTAGTTTTCGCTGGATCCACCTCCCTTACTGCTCCCTTACTGCTCCCTGGCTCCACCTCCCTTACTGCTCGCTGGCTCCCCCTCCCTTACTGCCGCCTTACTGCTCCCTTACTGCTCGCTGGCTCCCCCTCCCTTACTGCTCCCTTACTGCTCGCTGGCTCCCCCTCCCCTACTGCTCGCTTACTGCCCCCTCCCCCTCCCTTACTGCTCGCTGGCTCCACCTCCCTTACTGCTCCCCCTCCCTTACTGCTCCCTTACTGCTCCCTTACTGCTCGCTGGCTCCCCCTCCCTTACTGCTCCCTTACTGCTCGCTCGCTCCCCCTCCCTTACTGCTCAGTGACTCCCCCTCCCTTACTACTCATTAGCTCCGCCTCCCTTACTACTCCCTTTCTGCTCCCTTACTGCTAGCTTGCTCCCCCTCCTTTACTTTTCGCTGTCTGTTCGCTCGCTCGCTGGATCCCCCTCCCTTACTGCTCGCTGGCTCCACCTCCCGTATTGCTCCCTTACTGCTCATTGGCTCCCCCTCCCTTACTGCTACCTTACTGCTCCCTTACTGCTCATTGGCTCCCCCTCCCTTACTGCCCCCTTACTGCTCCCTTACTGCTCGCTGGCTCCCCCTCCCTTACTGCTCGCAGGCTCCCCCTCCCTTACTACTCCCTGGCTTCACCTCCCTTACTGCTTCCTTACTGCTCGCTGGTTCCCCCTCCCTTACTGCTCCCTTACTGCTTGCTGGCTCCCCCTCCCTTACTGCTCCCTTACTGCTCGCTGGCTCCCCCTCCCTTACTGCTCGCTGGCTCCAACTCCCTTACTGCTCCCTTAGTGCTCGCTGGCTCCCCCTCCCTTACTCCTTGCTGGCTCCACCTCCCTTACTGCTCCCTGGATCCCCCTCCCTTACTGCTCGCTGCCTCCACCTCCCTTACTGCTCCCTGGCTCCACCTCCCTTACTGCTCCCTGGCTCCCCCTCCCTTATTGCTCCCTTACTGCTCCCTAACTGCTCGCTGGCTCCCCCTCCCCTACTGCTCGCTCCACTTCCCTTACTGCTTTCTGGCTCCCTCTCCCTTACTGCTCCCTTACTGCTGCCTTACTGCTCGCTGGCTCCCCCTCCCTTACTGCTCCCTGGCTCCCCCTCCCTTACTGCTCCCTTACTGCTCTCTGGCTCCCCCTCCCTTACTGCTCGCTGGCTCCCCCTCCCTTACTGCTTCCTGGCTCCACCTCCCTTAATGCTCACTTACTGCTCATTAGCTCCCCCTCCCTTACTGCTCCCTTGCTTCCTTACTGCTCGCTGGCTCCCCCTCCCTTACTTTTCGCTTGCTCCACCTCCCTTACTGCTCCCTGGCTCCACCTCCCTTACTGCTCCCTTACTGCTCCCTGGCTCCACCTCCCTTACTGCTCGCTGGCTCCCCCTCCCTTACTGCCCCCTTACTGCTCCCTTACTGCTCGCTGGCTCCCCCTCCCTTACTGCTCGCAGGCTCCCCCTCCCTTACTACTCCCTGGCTCCACCTCCCTTACTGCTCCCTTACTGCTCGCTGGTTCCCCCTCCCTTACTGCTCCCTTACTGCTCGCTGGCTCCCCCTCCCTTACTGCTCGCTGGCTCCACCTCCCTTACTGCTCCCTGGATCCACCTCCCTTACTGCTCCCTTACTGCTCCCTGGCTCCACCTCCCTTACCGCTTGCTTGCTCCACCTCCCTTACTGCTCCCTGGCTCCACCTCCCTTACTGCTCCCTTACTGCTCCCTGGCTCCACCTCCCTTACTGCTCGCTGGCTCCCCCTCCCTTACTGCCCCCTTACTGCTCCCTTACTGCTCGCTGGCTCCCCCTCCCTTACTGCTCGCAGGCTCCCCCTCCCTTACTACTCCCTGGCTCCACCTCCCTTACTGCTCCCTTACTGCTCGCTGGTTCCCCCTCCCTTACTGCTCGCTGGCTCCACCTCCCTTACTGCTCCCTGGATCCACCTCCCTTACTGCCCCCTTACTTCTCCCTTAATGCTCGCTGGCTCCCCCTCCCTTACTGCTCGCAGGCTCCCCCTCCCTTACTACTTCCTGGCTCCACCTCCCTTACTGCTCCCTTACTGCTCCCTGGCTCCACCTCCCTTACTGCTCGCTGGCTCCCCCTCCCTTACTGCCCCCTTACTGCTCCCTTACTGCTCGCTGGCTCCCCCTCCCTTACTGCTTGCAGGCTCCCCCTCCCTTACTACTCCCTGGCTCCACCTCCCTTACTGCTCCCTTACTGCTCGCTGGTTCCCCCTCCCTTACTGCTCCCTTACTGCTCGCTGTCTCAACCTCCCTTACTGCTCCCTTACTGCTCGCTGGCTCCCCCTCCCTTACTGCTTGCTGGCTCCACCTCCCTTACTGCTCCCTGGCTCCCCCTCCCTTACTGCTCGCTGGCTCCACCTCCCTTACTGCTCCCTGGCTCCACCTCCCTTACTGCTCCCTGGCTCCCCCTCCCTTATTGCTCCATTACTGCTCCCTTACTGCTCGCTTGCCCCCCCTCCCTAACTGCTCGCTGGCTCCCCCTCCCCTACTGCTCGCTCCACCTCCCTTACTGCTCGCTGGCTCCACCTCCCTTACTGCTCCCTTACTGCTCGCTGGCTCCCCCTCCCTTACTACTCCCTGGCTCCACCTCCCTTACTGCTCCCTGGCTCCCCCTCCCTTACTGCTCGCTGGCTCCCCCTCCCTTACTGCTCCCTGGCTCCACTTCCCTTAATGCTCCATTACTGCTCATTTGCTCCGTCTCCCTTACTGCTCCCTTACTGCTCCCTTACTGCTCGCTGGCTCCCCCTCACTTACTGCTCCCTGGCTCCCCCTCCCTTACTGCTCCCTTACTGCTCTCTGGCTACCCCTCCCTTACTGCTCGCTGGCTCCCCCTCCCTTACTGCTCGCTTGCTCCCCCTCCCTTACTGCTCCCTGGCTCCACCTTCCTTAATGCTCCATTACTGCTCATTAGCTCCACCTCCCTTACTGCTCCCTTGCTGCCTTACTGCTCGCTGGCTCCCCCTCCCTTACTTTTTGCTGGCTCCACCTCCCTTACTGCTCCCTGGCTCCACCTCCCTTACTGCTCCCTTACTGCTCTCTTACTGCTCCCTGGCTCCACCTCTCTTACTGCTCGCTGGCTCCCCCTCCCTTACTGCTCCCTGGCTCCCCCTCCCTTACTGCTCGCTGGCTCCCCCTCCCTTACTGCTCCCTGGCTCCACTTCCCTTAATGCTCCATTACTGCTCATTTGCTCCCTCTCCCTTACTGCTCCCTTACTGCTGACTTACTGCTCGCTGGCACCCCCTCCCTTACTGCTCCCTTACTACTCTCTGGCTCCCCCTCCCTTACTGCTCGCTGGCTCCCCCTCCCTTACTGCTCCCTGGCTCCACCTCCCTTAATGCTCCCTTAATGCTCATTAGCTCCCCCTCCCTTACTGCTCCCTTGCTGCCTTACTGCTCGCTGGCTCCACCTCCCTTACTGCTCCCTGGCTCCACTTCCCTTACTGCTCCCTTACTGCTCCCTGGCTCCACCTCCCTTACTGCTCGCTGGCTCCCCCTCCCTTACTGCCCCCTTACTGCTCCCTTACTGCTCGCTGGCTCCCCCTCCCTTACTGCTCCCTTACTGCTCGCTGGTTCCCCCTCCCTTACTGCTCGCTGGCTCCCCCTCCCTTACTTTTCGCTGGATCCACCTCCCTTACTGCTCCCTTATTGCTCCCTGGCTCCACCTCCCTTACTGCTCGCTGGCTCCCCCTCCCTTACTGCCCCTTTACTGCTCCCTTACTGCTCGCTGGCTCCCCCTCCCTTACTGCTCCCTTACTGCTCGCTGGCTCCCCCTCCCCTACTGCTCGCTTACTGCCCCCTCCCCCTCCCTTACTGCTCGCTGGCTCAACCTCCCTTACTGCTCCCCCTCCCTTACTGCTCCCTTACTGCTCCCTTACTGCTCACTGGCTCCCCCTCCCTTACTGCTCCCTTACTGGTCGCTGGCTCCCCCTCCCTTACTGCTCGCTCGCTCCCCCTCCCTTACTGCTCAGTGGCTCCCCCTCCCTTACTGCTCCCTTGCTCCCCCTCCCTTACTGCTCCCTGGCTCCACCTCCCTTAATGCTCCCTTACTGCTCATTAGCTCCCCCTCCCTTACTGCTCCCTTTCTGCTCCCTTACTTCTCGCTGGCTCCCCCTCCCTTACTGCTAGCTGGCTCCCCCTCCTTTACTTTTCGCTGGTTCCCCCTCCCTTACTGCTCCCTTACTGCTCGCTGGTTCCCCCTCCCTTACTGCTCGCTGGCTCCCCCTCCCTTACTTTTCGCTGGATCCACCTCCCTTACTGCTCCCTTATTGCTCCCTGGCTGCACCTCCCTTACTGCTCGCTGGCTCCCCCTCCCTTACTGCCCCTTTACTGCTCCCTTACTGCTCGCTGGCTCCCCCTCCCTTACTGCTCCCTTACTGCTCGCTGGCTCCCCCTCCCCTACTGCTCGCTTACTGCCCCCTCCCCCTCCCTTACTGCTCGCTGGTTCCACCTCCCTTACTGCTCCCCCTCCCTTACTGCTCCCTTACTGCTCCCTTACTGCTCGCTGGCTCCCCCTCCCTTACTGCTCCCTTACTGCTCGCTGGCTCCCCCTCCCTTACTGCTCGCTCGCTCCCCCTCCCTTACTGCTCAGTGGCTCCCCCTCCCTTACTGCTCCCTTGCTCCCCCTCCCTTACTGCTCCCTGGCTCCACCTCCCTTAATGCTCCCTTACTGCTCATTAGCTCCCCCTCCCTTACTGCTCCCTTTCTGCTCCCTTACTTCTCGCTGGCTCCCCCTCCCTTACTGCTAGCTGGCTCCCCCTCCTTTACTTTTCGCTGGCTCCCCCTCCCTTACTGCTCCCTTACTGCTCGCTCGCTGGATCCCCCTCCCTTACTGCTCGCTGGCTCCACCTCCCGTACTGCTCCCTTACTGCTCATTGGCTCCCCCTCCCTTACTGCTCCCTTACTGCTCCCTTACTGCTCATTGGCTCCCCCTCCCTTACTGCCCCCTTACTGCTCCCTTACTGCTCGCTGGCTCCCCCTCCCTTACTGCTCGCAGGCTCCCCCTCCCTTACTACTCCCTGGCTTCACCTCCCTTACTGCTTCCTTACTGCTCGCTGGTTCCCCCTCCCTTACTGCTCCCTTACTGCTCGCTGGCTCCCCCTCCCTTACTGCTCCCTTAGTGCTCGCTGGCTCCCCCTCCCTTACTGCTCGCTGGCTCCACCTCCCTTACTGCTCCCTTACTGCAAGCTGGCTCCCCCTCCTTTACTTTTCGCTGGCTCCCCCTCCCTTACTGCTCGCTTACTGCTCGCTCGCTGGATCCCCCTCCCTTACTGCTCGCTGGCTCCACCTCCCTTACTGCTCCCTTACTGCTCCCTGGCTCCACCTCCCTTACTGCTCGCTGGCTCCCCCTCCCTTACTGCCCCCTTACTGCTCCCTTACTGCTCGCTGGCTCCCCCTCCCCTACTGCTCGCTTACTGCCCCCTCCCCCTCCCTTACTGCTCCCCCTCCCTTACTGCTCCCTTACTGCTCCCTTACTGCTCGCTGGCTCCCCCTCCCTTACTGCTCGCTCGCTCCCCCTCCCTTACTGCTCAGTGGCTCCCCCTCCCTTACTGCTCCCTGGCTCCCCCTCCCTTACTGCTATCTGGCTCCACCTCCCTTAATGCTCCCTTACTGCTCATTAGCTCCCCCTCCCTTACTGCTCCCTTTCTGCTCCCTTACTGCTCGCTGGCTCCCCCTCCCTTACTGCTAGCTGGCTCACCCTCCTTTACTTTTCGTTGGCTCCCCCTCCCTTACTGCTCCCTTACTGCTCGCTCGCTGGATCCCCCTCCCTTACTGCTCGCTGGCTCCACCTCCCGTACTGCTCCCTTACTCCTCATTGGCTCCCCCTCCCTTACTGCTCCCTTACTGCTCCCTTACTGCTCATTGGCTCCCCCTCCCTTACTGCCCCCTTACTGCTCCCTTACTGCACGCAGGCTCCCCCTCCCTTACTACTCCCTGGCTTCAACTCCCTTACTGCCCCCTTACTGCTCCCTTACTGCTCGCTGGCTCCCCCTCCCTTACTGCTCGCTGTCTCAACCTCCCTTACTGCTTCCTTACTGCTCGCTGGTTCCCCCTCCCTTGCTGCTCCCTTACTGCTCGCTGGCTCCCCCTCCCAAACTGCTCCCTTACTGCTCGCTGGCTCAACCTCCCTTACTGCTCGCTGTCTCAACCTCCCTTACTGCTCCATTACTGCTCGCTGGCTACCCCTCCCTTACTGCTTGCTGGCCCCCCCCTCCCTAACTGCTCGCTGGCTCCCCCTCCCCTACTGCTCGCTCCACCTCCCTTACTGC
This sequence comes from Neolamprologus brichardi, assembly GCF_056152115.1. NCBI lineage: Eukaryota > Metazoa > Chordata > Actinopteri > Cichliformes > Cichlidae > Neolamprologus > Neolamprologus brichardi. The sequence goes on along the minus strand of NC_142108.1, from coordinate 33,545,382 downwards.
TCGCTGGCTCCACCTCCCTTACTGCTCCCTTACTGCTCGCTGGCTCCCCCTCCCTTACTGCTCGCTGGCTCCCCCTCCCAAACTACTCCCTTACTGCTCGCTGGCTCCACCTCCCTTACTGCTCGCTGTCTCAACCTCCCTTACTGCTCCATTACTGCTCGCTGGCTCCCCCTCCCTTACTGCTTGCTGGCCCCCCCCTCCCTAACTGCTCGCTGGCTCCCCCTCCCCTACTGCTCGCTCCACCTCCCTTACTGCTCGCTGGCTCCACCTCCCTTACTGCTCCCTTACTGCTCGCTGGCTCCCCCTCCCTTACTACTCCCTGGCTCCACCTCCCTTACTGCTCCCTTACTGCTCGCTGGCTCCCTCTCCCTTACTGCTCCCTGGCTCCCCCTCCCTTACTGCTCGCTGGCTCCCCCTCCCTTACGGCTCCCTGGCTCCACTTCCCTTACTGCTCCCTTACTGCTCATTGGCTCCCCCTCCCTTACTGCCCCCTTACTGCTCCCTTACTGCTCGCTGGCTCCCCCTCCCTTACTGCTCGCTGGCTCCCCCTCCCTTACTGCTCCCTGGCTCCCCCTCCCTTACTGCTCGCTGGCTCCCCCTCCCTTACTGCTCCCTGGCTCCACTTCCCTTAATGCTCCATTACTGGTCATTTGCTCCCTCTCCCTTACTGCTCCCTTACTGCTCCCTGGCTCCACCTCCCTTACTGCTCGCTGGCTCCCCCTCCCTTACTGCCCCCTTACTGCTCCCTTACTGCTCGCTGGCTCCCCCTCCCTTACTGCTCGCAGGCTCCCCCTTCCTTACTACTCCCTGGCTCCACCTCCCTTAATGCTCCCTTACTGCTCACTGGTTCCCCCTCCCTTACTGCTCCCTTACTGCTCGCTGGCTCCACCTCCCTTACTGCTCGCTGGCTACCCCTCCCTTACTTTTCGCTGGATCCACTTCCCTTACTGTTCCCTTACTGCTCCCTGGCTCCACCTCCCTTACTGCTCGCTGGCTCCCCCTCCCTTACTGCCCCCTTACTGCTCCCTTACTGCTCCCTGGCTCCACCTCCCTTACTGCTCCCTTACTGCTCGCTGGTTCCCCCTCCCTTACTGCTCCCTTACTGCTCGCTGGCTCCCCCTCCCTTACTGCTCGCTGGCTACCCCTCCCTTACTTTTCGCTGGATCCACTTCCCTTACTGTTCCCTTACTGCTCCCTGGCTCCACCTCCCTTACTGCTCGCTGGCTCCCCCTCCCTTACTGCCCCCTTACTGCTCCCTTACTGCTCGCTGGCTCCCCCTCCCTTACTGCTCCCTTACTGCTCGCTGGCTCCCCCTCCCTTACTTTTCGCTGGCTCCACCTCCCCTACTGCTCGCTTACTGCCCCCTCCCCCTCCCTTACTGCTCGCTGGCTCCACCTCCCTTACTGCTCCCCCTCCCTTACTGCTCCCTTACTGCTCGCTGGCTCCCCCTCCCTTACTGCTCACTGGCTCCACCTCCCTTACTGCTCGCTGGCTCCCCCTCCCTTGCTGCTCGCTGGCTCCACCTCCCTTACTGCTCCCTTACTGCTCGCTAGCTCCCCCTCCCTTACTTTTCGCCGGCTCCACCTCCCTTACTGCTCCCTTACTGCTCCCTGGCTCCTCCTCCCTTACCGCTTGCTGGCTCCCCCTCACTTAATGCCCCCTTACTGCTCCTTTAATGCTCGCAGGCTCCCCCTCCCTTACTGCTCGCAGGCTCCCCCTCCCTTACTACTCCCTGGCTCCACTTCCCTTACTGCTCCCTTACTGCTCGCTGGTTCCCCCTCCCTTACTGCTCCCTTACTGCTCGCTTGCTCCCCCTCCCTTTCTTTTCGCTGGCTCCACCTCCCTTACTGCTCCCTGGCTCCACCTCCCCTACTGCTCGCTTACTGCCCCCTCCCCCTCCCTTACTGCTCGCTGGCTCCACCTCCCTTACTGTTCCCCCTCCCTTACTGCTCCCTTACGGCTCCCTGGCTCCACTTCCCTTAATGCTCCATTACTGCTCATTTGCTCCCTCTCCATTACTGCTCCCTTACTGCTCCCTTACTGCTCGCTGGCTCCCCCTCCCTTACTGCTCCCTGGCTCCCCCTCCCTTACTGCTCCCTTACTGCTCTCTGGCTACCCCTCCCTTACTGCTCGCTGGCTCCCCCTCCCTTACTGCTCGCTGGCTCCCCCTCCCTTACTGCTCCCTGGCTCCACCTTCCTTAATGCTCCCTTACTGCTCATTAGCTCCACCTCCCTTACTGCTCCCTTGCTGCCTTACTGCTCGCTGGCTCCCCCTCCCTTACTTTTTGGTGGCTCCACCTCCCTTACTGCTCTCTGGCTCCACCTCCCTTACTGCTCCCTTACTGCTCCCTTACTGCTCCCTTGCTCCACCTCCCTTACTGCTCGCTGGCTCCCCCTCCCTTACTGCTCCCTGGCTCCCCCTCCCTTACTGCTCGCTGGCTCCCCCTCCCTTACTGCTCCCTGGCTCCACTTCCCTTAATGCTCCATTACTGGTCATTTGCTCCCTCTCCCTTACTGCTCCCTTACTGCTCCCTGGCTCCACCTCCCTTACTGCTCGCTGGCTCCCCCTCCCTTACTGCCCCCTTACTGCTCCCTTACTGCTCGCTGGCTCCCCCTCCCTTACTGCTCGCAGGCTCCCCCTCCCTTACTACTCCCTGGCTCCACCTCCCTTAATGCTCCCTTACTGCTCACTGGTTCCCCCTCCCTTACTGCTCCCTTACTGCTCGCTGGCTCCCCCTCCCTTACTGCTCGCTGGCTACCCCTCCCTTACTTTTCGCTGGATCCACTTCCCTTACTGTTCCCTTACTGCTCCCTGGCTCCACCTCCCTTACTGCTCGCTGGCTCCCCCTCCCTTACTGCCCCCTTACTGCTCCCTTACTGCTCCCTGGCTCCACCTCCCTTACTGCTCCCTTACTGCTCGCTGGTTCCCCCTCCCTTACTGCTCCCTTACTGCTCGCTGTCTCCCCCTCCCTTACTGCTCGCTGGCTACCCCTCCCTTACTTTTCGCTGGATCCACTTCCCTTACTGTTCCCTTACTGCTCCCTGGCTCCACCTCCCTTACTGCTCGCTGGCTCCCCCTCCCTTACTGCCCCCTTACTGCTCCCTTACTGCTCGCTGGCTCCCCCTCCCTTACTGCCCCCTTACTGCTCCCTTACTGCTCGCTGGCTCCCCCTCCCTTACTGCTCCCTTACTGCTCGCCGGCTCCCCCTCCCTTACTTTTCGCTGGCTCCACCTCCCCTACTGCTCGCTTACTGCCCCCTCCCCCTCCCTTACTGCTCGCAGGCTCCCCCTCCCTTACTACTCCCTGGCTCCACTTCCCTTACTGCTCCCTTACTGCTCGCTGGTTCCCCCTCCCTTACTGCTCCCTTACTGCTCGCTTGCTCCCCCTCCCTTTCTTTTCGCTGGCTCCACCTCCCTTACTGCTCCCTGGCTCCACCTCCCCTACTGCTCGCTTACTGCCCCCTCCCCCTCCCTTACTGCTCGCTGGCTCCACCTCCCTTACTGTTCCCCCTCCCTTACTGCTCCCTTACTGCTCGCTGGCTCCCCCTCCCTTACTGCTCGCTGGCTCCACCTCCCTTACTGCTCCCTTACTTTTCGCTGGCTCCCCCTCCCTTACTGCTCCCTGGCTCCCCCTCCCTTACTTCTCGCTGGCTCCCCCTCCCTTACTGCTCGCTTGCTCCACCTCCCTTACTGCTCCCCCTCCCTTACTGCTTCCTTACTGCTCATTGGCTCCCCCTCCCTTACTGCTCCCTTACTGCTCCCTTACTGCTCGCTGGCTCCCCCTCCCTTACTGCTCACTGGCTCCCCCTCCCTTACTGCTCCCTGGCTCCACCTCCCTTAATGCTCCCTTACTGCTCATTGGCTCCCCCTCCCTTACTGCTCCCTTACTGCTCCCTTACTTCTCGCTGGCTCCCCCTCCCTTACTGCTCGCTGGCTCCCCCTCCCTTACTGCTCCCTGGCTCCCCCTCCATTAATGTTCGCTGGCTCCCCCTCCCTTACTGCTCCCTTACTGCTCCCTTACTGCTCCCTGGCTCCACCTCCCTTAATGCTCCCTTACTGCTCATTAGCTCCCCCTCCCTTACTGTTCCCTTATTGCTGCCTTACTGCTCGCTGGCTCCCCCTCCCTTACTGCTCGCAGGCTCCCCCTCCCTTACTACTCCCTGGCTCCACCTCCCTTACTGCTCCCTTACTGCTCGCTGGCTCCCCCTCCCTTACTGTTCGCAGGCTCCCCCTCCCTTACTACTCCCTGGCTCCACCTCCCTTACTTCTCCCTTACTGCTCGCTGGCTCCCCCTCCCTTACTGCTCCCTGGCTCCCCCTCCCTTACTGCTCGCTGGCTCCCCCTCCCTTACTGCTCCCTGGCTCCACCTCCCTTACTGCTCGCTGGCTCCCCCTCCCTTACTGCTCCCCCTCCCTTACTGCTCCCTTACTGCTCCCTGGCTCCCCCTCCCTTACTGCTCGCTGGCTCCACCTCCCTTACTGCTCCATGGCTACACCTCCCTTACTGCTCGCTGGCTCCACCTCCCTTATTGTTCCCTTACTGCTCGCTGGCTCCCCCTCCCTTACTGCTCGCTGGCTGCACCTCCCTTACTGCTCCCTGGCTCCACCTCCCTTACTGCTCCCTGGCTCCACCTCCCTTACTGCTCCCTTACTGCTCATTGGCTCCCCCTCCCTTACTGCTCCTTTACTGCTCCCTTACTGCTCGCTGGCTCCACCTCCCTTAATGCTCCCTTACTGCTCATTGGCTCGCCCTCCCTTACTGCTCCCTTACTGCTCCCTTACTGCTCGCTTGCCCCCCCTCCCTTACTGCTCCTTTACTGCTCAATGGCTCCCCCTCCCTTACCGCTCGCTGGCTCCCCCCTCCCTTACTGCTCCACCTCCCTTACTGCTCCCTTACTGCTCCCTTACTGCTCGCTGGCTGCCCCTCCCTTACTGCTCGCTCGCTCCACCTCCCTTACTGCTCCCTTATTGTTCGCTGGCTCCCCCTCCCTTACTGCTCCCTTACTGCTCCCTTACTGCTCCCTGGCTCCACCTCCCTTAATGCTCCCTTACTGCTCATTAGCTCCCCCTCCCTTACTGTTCCCTTATTGCTGCCTTACTACTCCCTGGCTCCACCTCCCTTACTGCTCCCTTACTGCTCGCTGGTTCCCCCTCCCTTACTGCTCCCTTACTGCTCGCTGGCTCCCCCTCCCTTACTGTTCGCAGGCTCCCCCTCCCTTACTACTCCCTGGCTCCACCTCCCTTACTGCTCCCTTACTGCTCCCTGGCTCCACCTCCCTTACTGCTCGCTGGCTCCCCCTCCCTTACTGCTCCCCCTCCCTTACTGCTCCCTTACTGCTCCCTGGCTCCCCCTCCATTAATGTTCGCTGGCTCCCCCTCCCTTACTGCTCCCTTACTGCTCCCTGGCTCCACATCCCTTAATGCTCCCTTACTGCTCATTAGCTCCCCCTCCCTTAGTGCTCCCTTATTGCTGCCTTACTTCTCGCTGGCTCCCTCTCCCTTACTGCTCGCAGGCTCCCCCTCCCTTACTACTCCCTGGCTCCACCTCCCTTACTGCTCCCTTACTGCTCGCTGGTTCCCCCTCCCTTACTGCTCCCTTACTGTTCGCTGGCTCCCCCTCCCTTACTGTTCGCAGGCTCCCCTTCCCTTACTACTCCCTGGCTCCACCTCCCTTACTGCTCCCTTACTGCTCGCTGGCTCCCCCTCCCTTACTGCTCCCTGGCTCCCCCTCCCTTAATGCTCGCTGGCTCCCCCTCCCTTACTGCTCCCTTACTGCTCCCTTACTGCTCGCTGGCTCCCCCTCCCTTACTGCTCCCTGACTCCACCTCCCTTACTGCTCGCTGGCTCCCCCTCCCTTACTGCTCCCCCTCCCTTACTGCTCGCTGGCTCCCCCTCCCCTACTGCTCGCTTACTGCCCCCTCCCCCTCCCTTACTGCTCGCTGGCTCCACCTCCCTTACTGCTCCCCCCCCTTACTGCTCCCTTACTGCTCCCTTACTGCTCGCTGGCTCCCCCTCCCTTACTGCTCCCTTACTGCTCCCTTACTGCTCGCTGGCTCCCCCTCCCTTACTGCTCGCTGTCTCCACCTCCCTTACTTTTCGCTGGCTCCACCTCCCTTACTGCTCCCTGGCTCCACCTCCCTTACTTCTCCCTTACTGCTCCCTTACTGCTCGCTGGCTCCCCCTCCCTTACTGCTCGCTGGCTCCACCTCCCTTACTGCTCCCTGGCTCCACCTCCCTTACTGCTCGCTGGCTCCACCTCCCTTACTGGTCCCTGGCTACACCTCCCTTACTGCTCGCTGGCTCCCCCTCCCTTACTGCTCCCTTACTGCTCGCTGGCTCCCCCTCCCTTACTGCTCGCTGGCTCCACCTCCCTTACTGCTCCCTGGCTCCACCTCCCTTACTGCTCCCTGGCTTCCCCTCCCTTACTGCTCGCTGGCTCCACCTCCCTTACTGCTCCCTGGCTCCACCTCCCATAATGCTCCCTTACTGCTCATTTGCTCCCCCTCCCTTACTGCTCCCTTACTGCTCCCTTACTGCTCGCTGGCCCCCCCTCCCTTACTGCTCCCTTACTGCTCATTGGCTCCCCCTCCCTTACTGCTCCCTTACTGCTCCCTTACTGCTCGCTTGCCCCCCCTCCCTTACTGCTCCTTTACTGCTCATTGGCTCCCCCTCCCTTACTGCTCGCTGGCTCCCCCCTCCCTTACTGCTCCCCCTCCCTTACTGCTCCCTTACTGCTCCCTTACTGCTCGCTGCCTCCCCCTCCCTTACTGCTCGCTGGCTCCACCTCCCTTACTGCTAGCTGGCTCCACCTCCCTTACTGCTCCCTGGCTCCACCTCCCTTACTGCTCGCTGGCTCCACCTCCCTTACTGCTCCCTTATTGTTCGCTGGCTCCCCCTCCCTTACTGCTCGCTGGCTCCCCCTCCCTTACTGCTCCCTGGCTCCCCCTCCATTAATGTTCGCTGGCTCCCCCTCCCTTACTGCTCCCTTACTGCTCCCTTACTGCTCCCTGGCTCCACCTCCCTTAATGCTCCCTTACTGCTCATTAGCTCCCCCTCCCTTACTGTTCCCTTATTGCTGCCTTACTACTCCATGGCTCCACCTCCCTTACTGCTCCCTTACTGCTCGCTGGTTCCCCCTCCCTTACTGCTCCCTTACTGCTCGCTGGCTCCCCCTCCCTTACTGTTCGCAGGCTCCCCCTCCCTTACTACTCCCTGGCTCCACCTCCCTTACTGCTCCCTTACTGCTCCCTGGCTCCACCTCCCTTACTGCTCGCTGGCTCCCCCTCCCTTACTGCTCCCCCTCCCTTACTGCTCCCTTACTGCTCCCTGGCTCCCCCTCCATTAATGTTCGCTGGCTCCCCCTCCCTTACTGCTCCCTTACTGCTCCCTGGCTCCACCTCCCTTAATGCTCCCTTACTGCTCATTAGCTCCCCCTCCCTTAGTGCTCCCTTATTGCTGCCTTACTGCTCGCTGGCTCCCTCTCCCTTACTGCTCGCAGGCTCCCCCTCCCTTACTACTCCCTGGCTCCACCTCCCTTACTGCTCCCTTACTGCTCGCTGGTTCCCCCTCCCTTACTGCTCCCTTACTGTTCGCTGGCTCCCCCTCCCTTACTGTTCGCAGGCTCCCCTTCCCTTACTACTCCCTGGCTCCACCTCCCTTACTGCTCCCTTACTGCTCGCTGGCTCCCCCTCCCTTACTGCTCCCTGGCTCCCCCTCCCTTAATGCTCGCTGGCTCCCCCTCCCTTACTGCTCCCTTACTGCTCCCTTACTGCTCGCTGGCTCCCCCTCCCTTACTGCTCCCTGACTCCACCTCCCTTACTGCTCGCTGGCTCCCCCTCCCTTACTGCTCCCCCTCCCTTACTGCTCCCTTACTGCTCGCTGGCTCCCCCTCCCCTACTGCTCGCTTACTGCCCCCTCCCCCTCCCTTACTGCTCGCTGGCTCCACCTCCCTTACTGCTCCCCCCCCTTACTGCTCCCTTACTGCTCCCTTACTGCTCGCTGGCTCCCCCTCCCTTACTGCTCCCTTACTGCTCGCTTACTGCTCGCTGGCTCCCCCTCCCTTACTGCTCGCTGTCTCCCCCTCCCTTACTTTTCGCTGGCTCCACCTCCCTTACTGCTCCCTGGCTCCACCTCCCTTACTTCTCCCTTACTGCTCCCTTACTGCTCGCTGGCTCCCCCTCCCTTACTGCTCGCTGGCTCCCCCTCCCTTACTGCTCGCTGGCTCCACCTCCCTTACTGCTCCCTGGCTCCACCTCCCTTACTGCTCCCTGGCTTCCCCTCCCTTACTGCTCGCTGGCTCCACCTCCCTTACTGCTCCCTGGCTCCACCTCCCATAATGCTCCCTTACTGCTCATTTGCTCCCCCTCCCTTACTGCTCCCTTACTGCTCCCTTACTGCTCGCTGGCCCCCCCTCCCTTACTGCTCCCTTACTGCTCATTGGCTCCCCCTCCCTTACTGCTCCCTTACTGCTCCCTTACTGCTCGCTTGCCCCCCCTCCCTTACTGCTCCTTTACTGCTCATTGGCTCCCCCTCCCTTACTGCTCGCTGGCTCCCCCCTCCCTTACTGCTCCCCCTCCCTTACTGCTCCCTTACTGCTCCCTTACTGCTCGCTGCCTCCCCCTCCCTTACTGCTCGCTGGCTCCACCTCCCTTACTGCTAGCTGGCTCCACCTCCCTTACTGCTCCCTGGCTCCACCTCCCTTACTGCTCGCTGGCTCCACCTCCCTTACTGCTCCCTGGCTCCCCCTCCCTTACTGCTCCTCTACTGCTCGCTGGCTCCGCCTCCCTTACTGCTCCTTTACTGCTCATTGGCTCCCCCTCCCTTACTGCTCGCTGGCTCCACCTCCCTTATTGCTCCTTTACTGCTCATTGGCTCCCCCTCCCTTACTGCTCGCTGGCTCCCCCTCCCTTACTGCTCCTTTACTGCTCATTGGCTCCCCCTCCCTTACTGCTCGCTGGCTCCACCTCCCTTAATGCTCCCTTACTGCTCATTGGCTCCCCCTCCCTTACTGCTCCCTTACTGCTGCCTTACTGCTCGCTGAATCCCCCTCCCTTACTTCTCCCTGGCTCCCCCTCCCTTACTGCTCCTCTACTGCTCGCTGGCTCCCCCGCCCTTACTGCTCGCTGGCTCCCCCTCCCTTACTGCTCCTTTACTGCTCATTGGCTCCCCCTCCCTTACTGCTCGCTGGCTCCACCTCCCTTAATGCTCCCTTACTGCTCATTGGCTCCCCCTCCCTTGCTGCTCCCTTACTGCTGCCTTACTGCTCGCTGGCTCCCCCTCCCTTACTGCTCCCTGGCTCCCCCTCCCTTACTGCTCCTTTACTGCTCGCTGGCTCCCCCTCCCTTACTGCTCGCTGGCTCCCCCTCCCTTACTGCTCCTTTACTGCTCCCTTACTGCTCCCTTACTGCTCGCTGGCTCCCCCTCCCTTACTGCTCGCTGGCTCCACCTCCCTTACCTCTCCCTTACTGCTCGCTGGCTCCCCCTCCCTTACTGTTCGCAGGCTCCCCCTCCCTTACTACTCCCTGGCTCCACCTCCCTTACTGCTCCCTTACTGCTCGCTGGCTCCACCTCCCTTACTGCTCCCTTACTGCTCGCTGGCTCCACCTCCCTTACTGCTCCCTGGCTCCCCCTCCCTTAATGCTCGCTGGCTCCCCCTCCCTTACTGCTCCCTTACTGCTCCCTTACTGCTCGCTGGCTCCCCCTCCCTTACTGCTCCCTGGCTCCACCTCCCTTACTGCTCGCTGGCTCCCCCTCCCTTACTGCTCCCCCTCCCTTACTGCTCCCTTACTGCTCCCTGGCTCCCCCTCCATTAATGTTCGCTGGCTCCCCCTCCCTTACTGCTCCCTTACTGCTCCCTGGCTCCACCTCCCTTATTGCTGCCTTACTGCTCGCTGGCTCCCTCTCCCTTACTGCTCGCAGGCTCCCCCTCCCTTACTACTCCCTGGCTCCACCTCCCTTACTGCTCCCTTACTGCTCGCTGGTTCCCCCTCCCTTACTGCTCCCTTACTGTTCGCTGGCTCCCCCTCCCTTACTGTTCGCAGGCTCCCCTTCCCTTACTACTCCCTGGCTCCACCTCCCTTACTGCTCCCTTACTGCTCGCTGGCTCCCCCTCCCTTACTGATCCCTGGCTCCCCCTCCCTTAATGCTCGCTGGCTCCCCCTCCCTTACTGCTCCCTTACTGCTCCCTTACTGCTCGCTGGCTCCCCCTCCCTTACTGCTCCCTGACTCCACCTCCCTTACTGCTCGCTGGCTCCCCCTCCCTTACTGCTCCCCCTCCCTTACTGCTCCCTTACTGCTCGCTGGCTCCCCCTCCCCTACTGCTCGCTTACTGCCCCCTCCCCCTCCCTTACTGCTCGCTGGCTCCACCTCCCTTACTGCTCCCCCCCCTTACTGCTCCCTTACTGCTCCCTTACTGCTCGCTGTCTCCCCCTCCCTTACTTTTCGCTGGCTCCACCTCCCTTACTGCTCCCTGGCTCCACCTCCCTTACTTCTCCCTTACTGCTCCCTTACTGCTCGCTGGCTCCCCCTCCCTTACTGCTCGCTGGCTCCACCTCCTTTACTGCTCGCTGGCTCCACCTCCCTTACTGCTCGCTGGCTCCACCTCCCTTACTGCTCCCTGGCTACACCTCCCTTACTGCTCGCTGGCTCCCCCTCCCTTACTGCTCCCTTACTGCTCGCTGGCTCCCACTCCCTTACTGCTCGCTGACTCCACCTCCCTTACTGCTCCCTGGATCCACCTCCCTTACTGCTCCCTGGCTTCCCCTCCCTTACTGCTCGCTGGCTCCACCTCCCTTACTGCTCCCTGGCTCCACCTCCCATAATGCTCCCTTACTGCTCGCTGGCCCCCCCTCCCTTACTGCTCCCTTACTGCTCATTGGCTCCCCCTCCCTTACTGCTCCCTTACTGCTCCCTTACTGCTCGCTTGCCCCCCCTCCCTTACTGCTCCTTTACTGCTCATTGGCTCCCCCTCCCTTACTGCTCGCTGGCTCCCCCCTCCCTTACTGCTCCCCCTCCCTTACTGCTCCCTTACTGCTCCCTTACTGCTCGCTGCCTCCCCCTCCCTTACTGCTCGCTGGCTCCACCTCCCTTACTGCTAGCTGGCTCCACCTCCCTTACTGCTCCCTGGCTCCACCTCCCTTACTGCTCGCTGGCTCCACCTCCCTTACTGCTCCCTGGCTCCCCCTCCCTTACTGCTCCTCTACTGCTCGCTGGCTCCGCCTCCCTTACTGCTCCTTTACTGCTCATTGGCTCCCCCTCCCTTACTGCTCGCTGGCTCCACCTCCCTTACTGCTCCTTTACTGCTCATTGGCTCCCCCTCCCTTACTGCTCGCTGGCTCCCCCTCCCTTACTGCTCCTGTACTGCTCATTGGCTCCCCCTCCCTTACTGCTCGCTGGCTCCACCTCCCTTAATGCTCCCTTACTGCTCATTGGCTCCCCCTCCCTTACTGCTCCCTTACTGCTGCCTTACTGCTCGCTGAATCCCCCTCCCTTACTTCTCCCTGGCTCCCCCTCCCTTACTGCTCCTCTACTGCTCGCTGGCTCCCCCGCCCTTACTGCTCGCTGGCTCCCCCTCCCTTACTGCTCCTTTACTGCTCATTGGCTCCCCCTCCCTTACTGCTCGCTGGCTCCACCTCCCTTAATGCTCCCTTACTGCTCATTGGCTCCCCCTCCCTTGCTGCTCCCTTACTGCTGCCTTACTGCTCGCTGGCTCCCCCTCCCTTACTGCTCCCTGGCTCCCCCTCCCTTACTGCTCCTCTACTGCTCGCTGGCTCCCCCTCCCTTACTGCTCGCTGGCTCCCCCTCCCTTACTGCTCCTTTACTGCTCATTGGCTCCCCCTCCCTTACTGCTCGCTGGCTCCCCCCTCCCTTACTGCTCCCCCTCCCTTACTGCTCCCTTACTGCTCCCTTACTTCTCGCTGGCTCCCCCTCCCTTACTGCTCGCTGGCTCCCCCTCCCTTACTGCTCCCTGGCTCCACCTCCGTTAATGCTCCCTTACTGCTCATTGGCTCCCCCTCCCTTACTGCTCCCTTACTGCTTCCTTACTGCTCGCTGGTTCCCCCTCCCTTACTGCTCCCTTACTGCTCGCTGGATCCCACTCCCTTACTGCTCCTTGGCTCCCCCTCCCTTACTGCTCGCTGGCTCCACCTCCCTTAATGCTCCCTTACTGCTTATTGGCTCCCCCTCCCTTACTGCTCCCCTACTGCTCCCTTACTGCTCGCTTGCCCCCCCTCCCTTACTGCTCCTTTACTGCTCATTGGCTCCCCCTACCTTACCGCTCGCTGGCTCCCTCCTCCCTTACTGCTCCCCCTCCCTTACTGCTCCCTTACTGCTCCCTTACTGCTCGCTGGCTCCCCCTCCCTTACTGCTCGCTGGCTCCACCTCCCTTACTGCTCCCTTGCTGTTCGCTGCTCCCCCCTCATTTATTGCAGCACATGAACAGTAGTCACAGTTCTCACAAGTTGATTCTCAAAGTGAAAACCTTTGTCGATTTTAAAACGTAAAAGTATTATGCCGCGCTTTTTCTCCGTCTGCGGCGCCACTTTTGTGCGCCTTTTTTGCTCCCGGTGCAGGTGTGTATTTCCGAATGAGGGTCATAGTTATGAGTGTTTTTGTGCTGTTTTTTTCTATTGGACAGTAGACGGGCTTGCTAGCTTTTGCGCGGGTACATCGGGTCAGTCTGAAAATTAAAAAGAAGGAATGAACTTACCAGGTTGCCCGATCTCCTCACTTATGTGTCTCCAAGCTAGGTCCTTTTTATTCCTGTCTCGGTAAAAGTAGTAGCTAGCATCGTACAGCTCCGGGTGATTAGCCACGTCACTGATAAGCTTTTCCTCCATGCTGAATGAAGAATGAAGGGCTTTGGCTGGATCTGCCCCTTTGACCTAGGTCAGAGCCACGTCACCAGGCTCCTGATTGGTTGTCGCGGCGCGATTTGACGCTGGAGTTCAGATTTTTCCAACTCGAGCGGTAGACGCGAAACGCGCGTATGCACAAAATGCAACACAAAAACTCACGCGCGTGGTTTTATTCACGAGTCAAACGCGCCAGACGCGCTACACTGACGCGCGTTTCACGCGTTTTGGCGTTTTCGCGACGCAAATCTGCTTCCGAATTTTCGCGGGACCCGCAATCGCGCGTCATCGCGCTTTTCCATTGACTTTACATGTAAACCTGACGCTCTATTCGCGTCCATCGCGTTCGGTGTGAACACACCGTAAGGGAGGGGGAGCCAGCGAGCAGTAAGGGAGGGGGAGGGGGCAGTAAGGGAGCAGTAAGGGAGGTGGAGCCAGCGAGCAGTAAGAGAGGGGGAGAAAGGGAGCAGTAAAAGAGGTGGAGCCAGGGAGCAGTAAGTGAGTTTGAGCCAGGCAGCATTAAGGGAGGTGGAGCCAGGGAGCAGTAAGGTAGGTGGAGCCAGCGAAAAGTAAGGGAGCAGTAAGGGAGCAGTAAGGGAGGGGGGGCAGTAAGGGAGGGGGAGCAAGCGAGCAGTAAGGGAGGGGGAGCCAGCGAACAGTAAGGGAGCAGTAAGGGAGGTGGAGCCAGCGAGCAGTAAGGGAGGGGGAGCCAGCGAGCAGTAAGGGAGCAGTAAGGGAGCACTAAGGGAGGGGGGGCAGTAAGGGAGGGGGGAGTCAGCGAGCAGTAAGGGAGGGGGAGCCAATGAGCAGTAAAGGAGCAGTAAGGGAGGGGGGGAGAGCGAGCAGTAAGGGAGCAGTAAGGGAGCAGTAAGGGAGGGGGAGCAAATGAGCAGTAAGGCAGCAGTAAGGGAGGGGGAGCCAGCGAGCAGTAAGGGAGCAGTAAGGGGGCAGTAAGGGAGGGGGAGCCAGCGAGCAGTAAGGGAGGTGGAGCCAGTGAGCAGTAAGGGAGCAGTAAGGGAGGTGGAGCCAGCGAAAAGTAAGGGAGGGGGAGCCAGCGAGCAGTAAGGCAGCAAGGGAGCAGTAAGGGAGGGGGAGCCAATGAGCAGTAAGGGAGCATAAAAGGAGGTGGAGCCAGGGAGCAGTAAGGGAGGGGGAGTCAGGGAGCAGTAAGGGAGCAGTAAGGGGGCAGTAAGAAAGGGGGAGCCAGCGAGCAGTAAGGGAGCAGTAAGGGAGGTGGAGCCAGGGAGCAGTAAGGGAGCAGTAAGGGAGGTGGAGCCAGGGAGCAGTAAGGGAGGGGGAGCCAGCGAGCAGTAAGGCAGCAGTAAGGGAGCAGTAAGGGAGGGGGAGCCAATGAGCAGTAAGGGAGCATTAAGGGAGGTGGAGCCAGGGAGCAGTAAGGGAGGTGGAGCCAGCGAAAAGTAAGGGAGGGGGAGCCAGCGAGCAGTAAGGCAGCAGTAAGGGGGCAGTAAGGGAGGAGGAGCTAATGAGCAGTAAGGGAGCATTAAGGGAGGTGGAGCCAGGGAGCAGTAAGGAGGTGGAGCCAGGGAGCAGTAAGGGAGCAGTAAGGGAGTTTGAGCCAGCGAGCAGTAAGGGAGGGAGAGCAAGGCAGCAGTAAGGGAGGTGGAGCCTGCGAGCAGTAAGGGAGGGGGAGCCAGCGAGCAGTAAGGAGGTGGAGCCAGGGAGCAGTAAGGGAGCAGTAAGGGAGTTTGAGCCAGCGAGCAGTATGGGAGGGAGAGCCAGGCAGCAGTAGGGGAGGAGGAGCCTGCGAGCAGTAAGGGAGGGGGAGCCAGCGAGCAGTAAGAGAGCAGTAAGGGAGGGGGAGCCAGCGAGCAGTAAGGGAGGGGGAGGGGGCAGTAAGGGAGCAGTAAGGGAGGTGGAGCCAGCGAGCAGTAAGAGAGGGGGAGCAAGGAAGCAGTAAAAGAGGTGGAGCCAGGGAGCAGTAAGTGAGTTTGAGCCAGGCAGCATTAAGGGAGGTGGAGCCAGGGAGCAGTAAGGTAGGTGGAGCCAGCGAAAAGTAAGGGAGCAGTAAGGGAGCTGTAAGGGAGGGGGGGCAGTAAGGGAGGGGGAGCCAGCGAGCAGTAAGGGAGGGGGAGCCAGCGAACAGTAAGGGAGCAGTAAGGGAGGTGGAGCCAGCGAGCAGTAAGGGAGGGGGAGCCAGCGAGCAGTAAGGGAGCAGTAAGGGAGGGGGGGCAGTAAGGGAGGGGGGAGCCAGCGAGCAGTAAGGGAGGGGGAGCCAATGAGCAGTAAAGGAGCAGTAAGGGAGGGGGGGAGAGCGAGCAGTAAGGGAGCAGTAAGGGAGCAGTAAGGGAGGGGGAGCAAATGAGCAGTAAGGCAGCAGTAAGGGAGGGGGAGCCAGCGAGCAGTAAGGGAGCAGTAAGGGACGTGGAGCCAGGGAGTAGTAAGGGAGGGGGAGCCAATGAGCAGTAAGGGAGCATTAAGGGAGGTGGAGTCAGGGAGCAGTAAGGGAGGGGGAGCCAGCGAGCAGTAAGGGAGCAGTAAGGGAGGTGGAGCCAGGGAGTAGTAAGGGAAGGGGAGCCTGCGAACAGTAAGGGAGGGGGAGCCAGCGAACAGTAAGGGAGCAGTAAGGGAGGGGGAACCAGCGAGCAGTAAGGGAGCAGTAAGGGAGGTGGAGCCAGGGAGTAGTAAGGGAGGGGGAGCCTGCGAGCAGTAAGGGAGAGGGAGCCAGCGAGTAGTAAGGGAGGTGGAGCCAGGGAGCAGTAAGGGAGTAGGAGCCAGGGAGCAGTAAGGGAGGTGGAGCCAGCGTGCAGTAAGGGAGGGGGAGCCAGCGAGCAGTAAGGGAGCAGTAAGGGAGGGGGAGCCAGCGAACAGTAAGGGAATAGTAAGGGAGGTGGAGCCAGCGAGCAGTAAGGGAGGGGGAGCCAGCGAGCAGTAAGGGAGCAGTAAGGGAGGGGGAACCAGCGAGCAGTAAGGGAGCAGTAAGGGAGGTAGAGCCAGGGAGTAGTAAGGGAGGGGGAGACTGCGAGCAGTAAGGGAGCATTAAGGGAGGGGAATTCAGCGTGCAGTAAGGGAGCAGTAAGGGAGCAGTAAGGGAGGGGGAGCAGTAAGGGAGGTGGAGCCAGCGAGCAGTAAGGGAGGGGGAGGGGGCAGAAAGCGAGCAGTAGGGGAGGGGGAGCAAGCGAGCAGTAAGGGAGGTGGAGCCATGGAGCAGTAAGGGAGGGGGAGCCTGCGAGCAGTAAGGGAGGGGGAGCCAGTGAGCAGTAAGGGAGCAGTAAGGGAGAGGGAGGAAGGGATCAGTAAGGGAGGGGGAGCCAGCGAGCAGTAAGGGAGCAGTAAGGGAGATGGAGCCAGGGAGTAGTAAGGGAGGGGGAGCCTGCGAGCAGTAAGGGAGCAGTAAGGGAGGGGGAGCCAGCGAGCACTAAGGGAGCAGTAAGGGAGTAGTAAGGGAGGGGGAGCAGTAAGGGAGGTGGAGCCAGCGAGCAGTAAGGGAGGTGGAGCCAGGGAGCAGTAAGGGAGGTGGAGCCAGGGAGCAGTAAGGGAGGGGGAGCCAGGGAACAGTAAGGGAGGTGGAGCCAGGGAGCAGTAAGGGAGGGGGAGCCAGGGAGCAGTAAGGGAGGGGGAGCAGTAAGGGAGGTGGAGCCAGTGAGCAGTAAGGGAGGGGGAGGGGGCAGAAAGCGAGCAGTAGGGGAGGGGGAGCAAGCGAGCAGTAAGGGAGGTGGAGCCAGGGAGCAGTAAGGGAGGTGGAGCCAGGGAGTAGTAAGGGAGGGGGAGCCTGCGAGCAGTAAGGGAGCAGTAAGGGAGAGGGAGGAAGGGATCAGTAAGGGAGGGGGAGCCAGCGAGCAGTAAGGGAGCAGTAAGGGAGATGGAGCCAGGGAGTAGTAAGGGAGGGGGAGCCTGCGAGCAGTAAGGGAGCAGTAAGGGAGCGGGAGCCAGCGAGCAGTAAGGGAGCAGTAAGGGAGTAGTAAGGGAGGGGGAGCAGTAAGGGAGGTGGAGCCAGCGAGCAGTAAGGGAGGTGGAGCCAGGGAGCAGTAAGGGAGGTGGAGCCAGGGAGCAGTAAGGGAGGGGGAGCCAGGGAACAGTAAGGGAGGTGGAGCCAGGGAGCAGTAAGGGAGGGGGAGCCAGGGAGAAGTAAGGGAGGTGGAGCCAGGGAGAGTAAGGGAGGTGGAGCCAGCGTGCAGTAAGGGAGGGGGAGCAAGCGAGCAGTAAGGGAGCAGTAAGGGAGGGGGAGCCAGCGAACAGTAAGGGAGCAGTAAGGGAGGTGGAGCCAGCGAGCAGTAA
Organism: Neolamprologus brichardi; assembly: GCF_056152115.1. NCBI lineage: Eukaryota > Metazoa > Chordata > Actinopteri > Cichliformes > Cichlidae > Neolamprologus > Neolamprologus brichardi. The sequence goes on along the minus strand of NC_142108.1, from coordinate 33,528,296 downwards.
GGGAGGGGGAGCCAGCGAGCAGTAAGGGAGCAGTAAGGGAGGGGGAACCAGCGAGCAGTAAGGAAGCAGTAAGGTAGGTGGAGCCAGGGAGTAGTAAGGGAGGGGGAGCCTGCGAGCAGTAAGGGAGGGGGAGCCAGCGAGCAGTAAGGGAGCAGAAAGGGAGGGGGAGCCAGCGAGCAGTAAGGGAGGGGGAGCCTGCGAGCAGTAAGGGAGCAGTAAGGGAGGGGGAGCCAGCGAGCAGTAAGGGAGCAGTAAGGGAGTAGTAAGGGAGGGGGAGCAGTAAGGGAGGTGGAGCCAGCGAGCAGTAAGGGAGGGGGAGGGGGCAGTAAGCGAGCAGTAGGGGAGGGGGAGCCAGCGAGCAGTAAGGGAGCAGTAAGGGAGGGGGAGCCAGCGAGCAGTAAGGGAGCAGTAAGGGAGGGGGAGCAGTAAGGGAGGGGGAGCCAGCGAGCAGTAAGGGAGCAGTACGGGAGCAGTAAGGGAGCAGTAAGGGAGGGGGAGCCAGCGAGCATTAAGGGAGGGGGAGACAGGGAGCAGTAAGGGAGGGGGAGCCAGCGAGCAGTAAGGGAGCAGTAAGGGAGGGGGAACCAGCGAGCAGTAAGGGAGCAGTAAGGGAGGTGGAGCCAGGGAGTAGTAAGGGAGGGCGAGCCTGCGAGCAGTAAGGGAGGGGGAGCCAGCGAGCAGTAAGGGAGGGGGAGCCAGCGAACAGTAAGGGAGCAGTAAGGGAGGTGGAACCAGCGAGCAGTAAGGGAGGGGGAGCCAGCGAGCAGTAAGGGAGCAGTAAGGGAGCAGTAAGGGAGGGGGAGCAGTAAGGGAGGTGGAGCCAGCGAGCAGTAAGGGAGGGGGAGGGGGCAGTAAGCGAGCAGTAGGGGAGGGGGAGCCAGCGAGCAGTAAGGGAGGTGGAGCCAGCGAGCAGTAAGGGAGGGGGAGGGGGCAGTAGGCGAGCAGTAGGGGAGGGGGAGCCAGCGAGCAGTAAGGGAGTGGGAGCAAGCGAGCAGTAAGGGAGGGGGAGCCAGCGACCAGTAAGGGAGCAGTAAGGGAGGTGGAGCCAGCGAGCAGTAAGGGAGGGGGAGCCAGCGAGCAGTAAGGGAGCAGTAAGGGAGGGGGAACCAGCGAGCAGTAAGGGAGCAGTAAGGGAGGTAGAGCCAGGGAGTAGTAAGGGAGGGGGAGACTGCGAGCAGTAAGGGAGCATTAAGGGAGGGGAATTCAGCGTGCAGTAAGGGAGCAGTAAGGGAGCAGTAAGGGAGGGGGAGCAGTAAGGGAGGTGGAGCCAGCGAGCAGTAAGGGAGGGGGAGGGGGCAGAAAGCGAGCAGTAGGGGAGGGGGAGCAAGCGAGCAGTAAGGGAGGTGGAGCCAGGGAGCAGTAAGGGAGGGGGAGCCTGCGAGCAGTAAGGGAGGGGGAGCCAGTGAGCAGTAAGGGAGCAGTAAGGGAGAGGGAGGAAGGGATCAGTAAGGGAGGGGGAGCCAGCGAGCAGTAAGGGAGCAGTAAGGGAGATGGAGCCAGGGAGTAGTAAGGGAGGGGGAGCCTGCGAGCAGTAAGGGAGCAGTAAGGGAGGGGGAGCCAGCGAGCACTAAGGGAGCAGTAAGGGAGTAGTAAGGGAGGGGGAGCAGTAAGGGAGGTGGAGCCAGGGAGCAGTAAGGGAGGTGGAGCCAGGGAGCAGTAAGGGAGGTGGAGCCAGGGAGCAGTAAGGGAGGGGGAGCCAGGGAACAGTAAGGGAGGTGGAGCCAGGGAGCAGTAAGGGAGGGGGAGCCAGGGAGCAGTAAGGGAGGGGGAGCAGTAAGGGAGGTGGAGCCAGTGAGCAGTAAGGGAGGGGGAGGGGGCAGAAAGCGAGCAGTAGGGGAGGGGGAGCAAGCGAGCAGTAAGGGAGGTGGAGCCAGGGAGCAGTAAGGGAGGTGGAGCCAGGGAGTAGTAAGGGAGGGGGAGCCTGCGAGCAATAAGGGAGCAGTAAGGGAGAGGGAGGAAGGGATCAGTAAGGGAGGGGGAGCCAGCGAGCAGTAAGGGAGCAGTAAGGGAGATGGAGCCAGGGAGTAGTAAGGGAGGGGGAGCCTGCGAGCAGTAAGGGAGCAGTAAGGGAGGGGGAGCCAGCGAGCAGTAAGGGAGCAGTAAGGGAGTAGTAAGGGAGGGGGAGCAGTAAGGGAGGTGGAGCCAGCGAGCAGTAAGGGAGGTGGAGCCAGGGAGCAGTAAGGGAGGTGGAGCCAGGGAGCAGTAAGGGAGGGGGAGCCAGGGAACAGTAAGGGAGGTGGAGCCAGGGAGCAGTAAGGGAGGGGGAGCCAGGGAGAAGTAAGGGAGGTGGAGCCAGGGAGCAGTAAGGGAGGTGGAGCCAGCGTGCAGTAAGGGAGGGGGAGCAAGCGAGCAGTAAGGGAGCAGTAAGGGAGGGGGAGCCAGCGAACAGTAAGGGAGCAGTAAGGGAGGTGGAGCCAGCGAGCAGTAAGGGAGGGGGAGCCAGCGAGCAGTAAGGGAGCAGTAAGGGAGGGGGAACCAGCGAGCAGTAAGGAAGCAGTAAGGTAGGTGGAGCCAGGGAGTAGTAAGGGAGGGGGAGCCTGCGAGCAGTAAGGGAGGGGGAGCCAGCGAGCAGTAAGGGAGCAGAAAGGGAGGGGGAGCCAGCGAGCAGTAAGGGAGGGGGAGCCTGCGAGCAGTAAGGGAGCAGTAAGGGAGGGGGAGCCAGCGAGCAGTAAGGGAGCAGTAAGGGAGTAGTAAGGGAGGGGGAGCAGTAAGGGAGGTGGAGCCAGCGAGCAGTAAGGGAGGGGGAGGGGGCAGTAAGCGAGCAGTAGGGGAGGGGGAGCCAGCGAGCAGTAAGGGAGCAGTAAGGGAGGTGGAGCCAGCGAGCAGTAAGGGAGCAGTAAGGGAGGGGGAGCAGTAAGGGAGGGGGAGCCAGCGAGCAGTAAGGGAGCAGTACGGGAGCAGTAAGGGAGCAGTAAGGGAGGGGGAGCCAGCGAGCATTAAGGGAGGGGGAGACAGGGAGCAGTAAGGGAGGGGGAGCCAGCGAGCAGTAAGGGAGCAGTAAGGTAGGGGGAACCAGCGAGCAGTAAGGGAGCAGTAAGGGAGGTGGAGCCAGGGAGTAGTAAGGGAGGGCGAGCCTGCGAGCAGTAAGGGAGGGGGAGCCAGCGAGCAGTAAGGGAGGGGGAGCCAGCGAACAGTAAGGGAGCAGTAAGGGAGGTGGAACCAGCGAGCAGTAAGGGAGGGGGAGCCAGCGAGCAGTAAGGGAGCAGTAAGGGAGCAGTAAGGGAGGGGGAGCAGTAAGGGAGGTGGAGCCAGCGAGCAGTAAGGGAGGGGGAGGGGGCAGTAAGCGAGCAGTAGGGGAGGGGGAGCCAGCGAGCAGTAAGGGAGGTGGAGCCAGCGAGCAGTAAGGGAGGGGGAGGGGGCAGTAGGCGAGCAGTAGGGGAGGGGGAGCCAGCGAGCAGTAAGGGAGTGGGAGCAAGCGAGCAGTAAGGGAGGGGGAGCCAGCGACCAGTAAGGGAGCAGTAAGGGAGGTGGAGCCAGCGAGCAGTAAAGGAGGTGGAGCCAGCGAGAAGTAAGGGAGGGAGAGCCAGGGAGCAGTAAGGGAGGTGGAGCCAGGGAGCAGTAAGGCAGCAGTAAGGGAGCAGTAAGGGAGGGGGAGCCAATGAGCAGTAAGGGAGCATTAAGGGAGGTGGAGCCAGGGAGCAGTAAGGGAGGGGGAGCCAGCGAACAGTAAGGGAGCAGTAAGGGAGGTGGAGCCAGCGAGCAGTAAGGGAGGGGGAGCCAGCGAGCACTAAGGAAGCAGTAAGGGAGCAGTAAGGGAGCAGTAAGGGGGCAGTAAGAGAGGGGGAGCCAGCGAGCAGTAAGGCAGCAATAAGGGAGCAGTAAGGGAGGGGGAGCTAATGAGCAGTAAGGGAGCAGTAAGGGAGGGGGAGCCAGCGAGCATTAAGGGAGGGGGAGCCAGGGAGCAGTAAGGGAGGGGGAGCCAGCGAGCAGTAAGCGAGCAGTAGGGGAGGGGGAGCCAGCGACCAGTAAGGGAGCAGTAAGGGAGGGGGAGCCAGCGAGCAGTAAGGGAGCAGTAAGGGAGCAGTAAGGGAGGGGGAGCAGTAAGGGAGGGGGAGCCAGCGAGCAGTAAGGGAGGGGGAGGCAGCGAGCAGTAAGTGAGGTGGAGCCAGGGAGCAGTAAGGGAGGGGGAGGCAGGGAGTAGTAAGGGAGGGGGAGCCTGTGAGCAGTAAGGGAGGGGGAGCCAGCGAGCAGTAAGGGAGCAGTAAGGGGGCAGCAAGGGAGGGGGAGCCAGCGAGCAGTAAGGCAGCAATAAGGGAGCAGTAAGGGAGGGGGAGCTAATGAGCAGTAAGGGAGCAGTAAGGAGGGGGAGCCAATGAGCAGGAAGGGAGCATTAAGGGAGGTGGAGCAAGGGAGCAGTAAGGGAGGGGGAGCCAGCGAGCAGTAAGGGAGGGGGAGCCAGCGAACAGTAAGGGAGCAGTAAGGGAGGTGGAACCAGCGAGCAGTCAGGGAGGGGGAGCCAGCGAGCAGTAAGGGAGCAGTAAGGGAGCAGTAAGGGAGGGGGAGCAGTAAGGGAGGGGGAGCCAATGAGTAGTAAGGGAGCATGAAGGGAGGTGGAGCCAGGGAGCAGTAAGGGAGGGGGAGCCAGCGAACAGTAAGGGAGCAGTAAGGGAGGTGGAGCAAGGAGCAGTAAGGGAGTTGGAGCCAGGGAGCAGTAAGGGAGGTGGAGCCAGCGTGCAGTAAGGGAGGGGGAGCCAGCGAGCAGTAAGGGAGCAGTAAGGGAGGGGGAGCCAGCGAACAGTAAGGGAATAGTAAGGGAGGTGGAGCCAGCGAGCAGTAAGGGAGGGGGAGCCAGCGAGCAGTAAGGGAGCAGTAAGGGAGGGGGAACCAGCGAGCAGTAAGGGAGGGGGAGCCAGCGAACAGTAAGGGAGCAGTAAGGGAGGTGGAACCAGCGAGCAGTCAGGGAGGGGGAGCCAGCGAGCAGTAAGGGAGCAGTAAGGGAGCAGTAAGGGAGGGGGAGCAGTACGGGAGGTGGAGCCAGCGAGCAGTAAGGGAGGGGGAGGGGGCAGTAGGCGAGCAGTTGGGGAGGGGGAGCCAGCGAGCAGTAAGGGAGTGGGAGCCAGCGAGCAGTAAGGGAGGGGGAGCCAGCGACCAGTAAGGGAGCAGTAAGGGAGGTGGAGCCAGCGAACAGTAAGGGAGGTGGAGCCAGCGAGAAGTAAGGGAGGGAGAGCCAGGAAGCAGTAAGGGAGGTGGAGCCAGGGAGCAGTAAGGCAGCAGTAAGGGAGACAGTAAGGGAGGGGGAGCCAATGAGTAGTAAGGGAGCATGAAGGGAGGTGGAGCCAGGGAGCAGTAAGGGAGGGGGAGCCAGCGAACAGTAAGGGAGCAGTAAGGGAGGTGGAGCAAGGAGCAGTAAGGGAGTTGGAGCCAGGGAGCAGTAAGGGAGGTGGAGCCAGCGTGCAGTAAGGGAGGGGGAGCCAGCGAGCAGTAAGGGAGCAGTAAGGGAGGGGGAGCCAGCGAACAGTAAGGGAATAGTAAGGGAGGTGGAGCCAGCGAGCAGTAAGGGAGGGGGAGCCAGCGAGCAGTAAGGGAGCAGTAAGGGAGGGGGAACCATCGAGCAGTAAGGGAGCAGTAAGGGAGGTGGAGCCAGGGAGTAGTAAGGGAGGGGGAGACTGCGAGCAGTAAGGGAGCATTAAGGGAGGGGAATTCAGCGAGCAGTAAGGGAGCAGTAAGGGAGCAGTAAGGGAGGGGGAGCAGTAAGGGAGGTGGAGCCAGCGAGCAGTAAGGGAGGGGGAGGGGGCAGAAAGCGAGCAGTAGGGGAGGGGGAGCCAGCGAGCAGTAAGGGAGCAGTAAGGGAGTGGGAGCAGTAGTGGAGGGGGAGCCAGCGAGCAGTAAGTGAGGTCGAGCCAGGGAGCAGTAAGGGAGGGGGAGCCAGCGAGCGGTAAGGGAGCAGTAAGGGAGCAGTAAGGGAGCAGTAAGGGAGGGGGAGCCAGCGAGCATTAAGGGAGGGGGAGCCAGGGAGCAGTAAGGGAGGGGGAGCCAGCGAGCAGTAAGGGAGCAGTAAGGGAGGTGGAGTAGTAAGGGAGGGGGAGACTGCGAGCAGTAAGGGAGCATTAAGGGAGGGGAATTCAGCGAGCAGTAAGGGAGCAGTAAGGGAGCAGTAAGGGAGGGGGAGCAGTAAGGGAGGTGGAGCCAGCGAGCAGTAAGGGAGGGGGAGGGGGCAGAAAGCGAGCAGTAGGGGAGGGGGAGCCAGCGAGCAGTAAGGGAGCAGTAAGGGAGTGGGAGCAGTAGTGGAGGGGGAGCCAGCGAGCAGTAAGTGAGGTCGAGCCAGGGAGCAGTAAGGGAGGGGGAGCCAGCGAGCGGTAAGGGAGCAGTAAGGGAGCAGTAAGGGAGCAGTAAGGGAGGGGGAGCCAGCGAGCATTAAGGGAGGGGGAGCCAGGGAGCAGTAAGGGAGGGGGAGCCAGCGAGCAGTAAGGGAGCAGTAAGGGAGGTGGAGCCAGGGAGTAGTAAGGGAGGGGGAGCCTGCGAGCAGTAAGGGAGGGGGACTCAGCGAGCAGTAAGGGAGCAGTAAGGGAGCAGTAAGGGACGTGGAGCCAGGGAGTAGTAAGGGAGGGGGAGCCTGCGAGCAGTAAGGGAGAAGTAAGGAAGCAGTAAGGGAGGGGGAGCCAATGAGCAGTAAGGGAGCATTAAGGAAGGTGGAGCCAGGGAGCAGTAAGTGAGGGGGAGCCAGCGAGCAGTAAGGGATGGGGAGCCAGCGAATAGTAAGGGAGCAGTAAGGGAGGTGGAACCAGCGAGCAGTAAGGGAGGGGGAGCCAGCGAGCAGTAAGGGAGCAGTAAGGGAGGTGGAGCCAGCGAGCAGTAAGGGAGTGGGAGCCAGCGAGCAGTAAGGGAGGTGGAGCCAGCGAGCAGTAAGGGAGGTGGAGCCAGCGAGAAGTAAGGGAGGGAGAGCCAGGAAGCAGTAAGGGAGGTGGAGCCAGGGAGCAGTAAGGCAGCAGTAAGGGAGCAGTAAGGGAGGGGGAGCCAATGAGCAGTAAGGGAGCATTAAGGGAGGTGGAGCCAGGGAGCAGTAAGGAAGGGGGAGCCAGCGAACAGTAAGGGAGCAGTAAGGGAGGTGGAGCCAGCGAGCAGTAAGGGAGGGGGAGCCAGCGAGCAGTAAGGGAGCAGTAAGGGAGCAGTAAGGGAGGGGGAGCCAATGAGCAGTAAGGGAGCATTAAGGGAGGTGGAGTCAGGGAGCAGTAAGGGAGGGGGAGCCAGCGAGCAGTAAGGGAGGTGGAGCCAGGGAGCAGTAAGGGAGTAGGAGCCAGGGAGCAGTAAGGGAGGTGGAGCCAGCGTGCAGTAAGGGAGGGGGAGCCAGCGAGCAGTAAGGGAGGGGGAGCCAGCGAGCAGTAAGGGAGGTGGAGCCAGGGAGCAGTAAGGGAGTAGGAGCCAGGGAGCAGTAAGGGAGGTGGAGCCAGCGTGCAGTAAGGGAGGGGGAGCCAGCGAGCAGTAAGGGAGCAGTAAGGGAGGGGGAGCCAATGAGCAGTAAGGGAGCATTAAGGGAGGTGGAGTCAGGGAGCAGTAAGGGAGGGGGAGCCAGCGAGCAGTAAGGGAGGTGGAGCCAGGGAGCAGTAAGGGAGTAGGAGCCAGGGAGCAGTAAGGGAGGTGGAGCCAGCGTGCAGTAAGGGAGGGGGAGCCAGCGAGCAGTAAGGGAGCAGTAAGGGAGGGGGAGCCAGCGAACAGTAAGGGAATAGTAAGGGAGGTGGAGCCAGCGAACAGTAAGGGAGGGGGAGCCAGCGAGCAGTAAGGGAGCAGTAAGGGAGGGGGAACCAGCGAGCAGTAAGGGAGCAGTAAGGGAGGTAGAGCCAGGGAGTAGTAAGGGAGGGGGAGACTGCGAGCAGTAAGGGAGCATTAAGGGAGGGGAATTCAGCGAGCAGTAAGGGAGCAGTAAGGGAGCAGTAAGGGAGGGGGAGCAGTAAGGGAGGGGGAGCCAGCGAGCAGTAAGGGAGGTGGAGCCAGGGAGCAGTAAGGGAGGGGGAGCCTGCGAGCAGTAAGGGAGGGGGAGCCAGTGAGCAGTAAGGGAGCAGTAAGGGGGCAGTAAGGGAGGGGGAGCCAGCGAGCAGTAAGGGAGCAGTAAGGGAGGTGGAGCCAGGGAGTAGTAAGGGAGGGGGAGCCTGCGAGCAGTAAGGGAGCAGTAAGGGAGAGGGAGCCAGGGATCAGTAAGGGAGGGGGAGCCAGCGAGCAGTAAGGGAGCAGTAAGGGAGATGGAGCCAGGGAGTAGTAAGGGAGGGGGAGCCTGCGAGCAGTAAGGGAGCAGTAAGGGAGGGGGAGCCAGCGAGCAGTAAGGGAGCAGTAAGGGAGTAGTAAGGGAGGGGGAGCAGTAAGGGAGGTGGAGCCAGGGAGCAGTAAGGGAGGTGGAGCCAGGGAGCAGTAAGGGAGGTGGAGCCAGGGAGCAGTAAGGGAGGGGGAGCCAGGGAACAGTAAGGGAGGTGGAGCCAGGGAGCAGTAAGGGAGGGGGAGCCAGGGAGAAGTAAGGGAGGTGGAGCCAGGGAGCAGTAAGGGAGGTGGAGCAAGCGTGCAGTAAGGGAGGGGGAGCAAGCGAGCAGTAAGGGAGCAGTAAGGGAGGGGGAGCCAGCGAACAGTAAGGGAGAAGAAAGGGAGGTGGAGCCAGCGAGCAGTAAGGTGAGCAGAAAGGGAGGGGGAGCCAGGGGGTAGTAAGGGAGGGGGAGCCTGCGAGCAGTAAGGGAGGGGGAGCCAGCGAGCAGTAAGGGAGCAGAAAGGGAGGGGGAGCCAGCGAGCAGTAAGGGAGGGGGAGGGGGCAGTAGGCGAGCAGTAGGGGAGGGGGAGCCAGCGAGCAGTAAGGGAGTGGGAGCCAGCGAGCAGTAAGGGAGGGGGAGCCAGCGACCAGTAAGGGAGCAGTAAGGGAGGTGGAGCCAGCGAGCAGTAAGGGAGGTGGAGCCAGCGAGAAGTAAGGGAGGGAGAGCCAGGGAGCAGTAAGGGAGGTGGAGCCAGGGAGCAGTAAGGCAGCAGTAAGGGAGCAGTAAGGGAGGGGGAGCCAATGAGCAGTAAGGGAGCATTAAGGGAGGTGGAGCCAGGGAGCAGTAAGGGAGGGGGAGCCAGCGAACAGTAAGGGAGCAGTAAGGGAGGTGGAGCCAGCGAGCAGTAAGGGAGGGGGAGCCAGCGAGCAGTAAGGAAGCAGTAAGGGAGCAGTAAGGGAGCAGTAAGGGAGGGGGAGCCAGCGAGCATTAAGGGAGGGGGAGCCAGCGAGCAGTAAGGGAGGGGGAGCCAGCGAGCAGTAAGGGAGCAGTAAGGGAGGTGGAGCCAGGGAGTAGTAAGGGAGGGGGAGCCTGCGAGCAGTAAGTGAGGGGGACCCAGCGAGCAGTAAGGGAGCAGTAAGGGAGGGGGAACCAGCGAGCAGTAAGGGAGCAGTAAGGGACGTGGAGCCAGGGAGTAGTAAGGGAGGGGGAGCCCACGAGCAGTAAGGGAGGGGGAGCCAGCGAGCAGTAAGGGAGCAGTAAGGGGGCAGTAAGGGAGGGGGAGCCAGCGAGCAGTAAGGCAGCAATAAGGGAACAGTAAGGGAGCGGGAGCTAATGAGCAGTAAGGGAGCAGTAAGGGAGGGGGAGCCAGGGAGCAGTAAGGGAGGGGGAGCCAGCGAGCAGTAAGCGAGCAGTAGGGGAGGGGGAGCCAGCGACCAGTAAGGGACCAGTAAGGGAGGGGGAGCCAGCGAGCAGTAAGGGAGCAGTAAGGGAGCAGTAAGGGAGGGGGAGCCAGCGAGCAGTAAGGGAGCAGTACGGGAGCAGTAAGGGAGCAGTAAGGGAGGGGGAGCCAGCGAGCATTAATTGAGGGGGAGCCAGGGAGCAGTAAGGGAGGGGGAGCCAGCGAGAAGTAAGGGAGCAGTAAGGGAGGGGGAACCAGCGAGCAGTAAGGGAGCAGTAAGGGAGCAGTAAGGGAGGTGGAGCCAGGGAGTAGTAAGGGAGGGGGAGCCTGTGAGCAGTAAGGGAGGGGGAGCCAGCGAGCAGTAAGGGAGCAGTAAGGGGGCAGCAAGGGAGGGGGAGCTAATTAGCAGTAAGGGAGCAGTAAGGAGGGGGAGCCAATGAGCAGGAAGGGAGCATTAAGGGAGGTGGAGCAAGGGAGCAGTAAGGGAGGGGGAGCCAGCGAGCAGTAAGGGATGGGGAGCCAGCGAACAGTAAGGGAGCAGTAAGGGAGCAGTAAGGGAGCAGTAAGGGAGGGGGAGCAGTAAGGGAGGTGGAGCCAGCGAGCAGTAAGGGAGGGGGAGGGGGCAGAAAGCGAGCAGTAGGGGAGGGGGAGCCAGCGAGCAGTAAGTGAGGTCGAGCCAGGGAGCAGTAAGGGAGGGGGAGCCAGCGAGCGGTAAGGGAGCAGTAAGGGAGCAGTAAGGGAGCAGTAAGGGAGGGGGAGCCAGCGACCATTAAGGGAGGGGGAGCCAGGGAGCAGTAAGGGAGGGGGAGCCAGCGAGCAGTAAGGGAGCAGTAAGGGAGGTGGAGCCAGGGAGTAGTAAGGGAGGGGGAGCCTGCGAGCAGTAAGGGAGGGGGACTCAGCGAGCAGTAAGGGAGCAGTAAGGGACGTGGAGCCAGGGAGTAGTAAGGGAGGGGGAGCCTGGGAGCAGTAAGGGAGAAGTAAGGAAGCAGTAAGGGAGGGGGAGCCAATGAGCAGTAAGGGAGCATTAAGGAAGGTGGAGCCAGGGAGCAGTAAGGGAGGGGGAGCCAGCGAGCAGTAAGGGATGGGGAGCCAGCGAGCAGTAAGGGAGCAGTAAGGGAGGTGGAGCCAGGGAGTAGTAAGGGAGGGGGAGCCTGCGAGCAGTAAGGGAGGGGGACTCAGCGAGCAGTAAGGGAGCAGTAAGGGAGCAGTAAGGGACGTGGAGCCAGGGAGTAGTAAGGGAGGGGGAGCCTGCGAGCAGTAAGGGAGAAGTAAGGAAGCAGTAAGGGAGGGGGAGCCAATGAGCAGTAAGGGAGCATTAAGGAAGGTGGAGCCAGGGAGCAGTAAGGGAGGGGGAGCCAGCGAGCAGTAAGGGATGGGGAGCCAGCGAACAGTAAGGGAGCAGTAAGGGAGGTGGAACCAGCGAGCAGTAAGGGAGGGGGAGCCAGCGAGCAGTAAGGGAGCAGTAAGGGAGCAATAAGGGAGGGGGAGCAGTAAGGGAGGTGGAGCCAGCGAGCAGTAAGGGAGGGGGAGGGGGCAGTAAGCGAGCAGTGGGGAGGGGGAGCCAGCGAGCAGTAAGGGAGGTGGAGCCAGCGAGCAGTAAGGGAGGGGAAGGGGGCAGTAGGCGAGCAGTAGGGGAGGGGGAGCCAGCGAGCAGTAAGGGAGTGGGAGCCAGCGAGCAGTAAGGGAGGTGGAGCCAGCGAGCAGTAAGGGAGGTGGAGCCAGCGAGAAGTAAGGGAGGGAGAGCCAGGAAGCAGTAAGGGAGGTGGAGCCAGGGAGCAGTAAGGCAGCAGTAAGGGAGCAGTAAGGGAGGGGGAGCCAATGAGCAGTAAGGGAGCATTAAGGGAGGTGGAGCCAGGGAGCAGTAAGGAAGGGGGAGCCAGCGAACAGTAAGGGAGCAGTAAGGGAGGTGGAGCCAGCGAGCAGTAAGGGAGGGGGAGCCAGCGAGCAGTAAGGGAGCAGTAAGGGAGCAGTAAGGGAGGGGGAGCCAATGAGCAGTAAGGGAGCATTAAGGGAGGTGGAGTCAGGGAGCAGTAAGGGAGGGGGAGCCAGCGAGCAGTAAGGGAGGTGGAGCCAGGGAGCAGTAAGGGAGTAGGAGCCAGGGAGCAGTAAGGGAGGTGGAGCCAGCGTGCAGTAAGGGAGGGGGAGCCAGCGAGCAGTAAGGGAGCAGTAAGGGAGGGGGAGCCAGCGAACAGTAAGGGAGCAGTAAGGGAGGTAGAGCCAGGGAGTAGTAAGGGAGGGGGAGACTGCGAGCAGTAAGGGAGCATTAAGGGAGGGGAATTCAGCGAGCAGTAAGGGAGCAGTAAGGGAGCAGTAAGGGAGGGGGAGCAGTAAGGGAGGGGGAGCCAGCGAGCAGTAAGGGAGGTGGAGCCAGGGAGCAGTAAGGGAGGGGGAGCATGCGAGCAGTAAGGGAGGGGGAGCCAGTGAGCAGTAAGGGAGCAGTAAGGGGGCAGTAAGGGAGGGGGAGCCAGCGAGCAGTAAGGGAGCAGTAAGGGAGGTGGAGCTAGGGAGTAGTAAGGGAGGGGGAGCCTGCGAGCAGTAAGGGAGCAGTAAGGGAGAGGGAGCCAGGGATCAGTAAGGGAGGGGGAGCAGTAAGGGAGGTGGAGCCAGCGAGCAGTAAGGGAGGTGGAGCCAGGGAGCAGTAAGGGAGGTGGAGCCAGGGAGCAGTAAGGGAGGGGGAGCCAGGGAACAGTAAGGGAGGTGGAGCCAGGGAGCAGTAAGGGAGGGGGAGCCAGGGAGAAGTAAGGGAGGTGGAGCCAGGGAGCAGTAAGGGAGGTGGAGCCAGCGTGCAGTAAGGGAGGGGGAGCAAGCGAGCAGTAAGGGAGCAGTAAGGGAGGGGGAGCCAGCGAACAGTAAGGGAGCAGTAAGCGAGGTGGAGCCAGCGAGCAGTAAGGTAGGGGGAGCCAGCGAGCAGTAAGGGAGCAGTAAGGGAGGGGGAACCAGCGAGCAGTAAGGAAGCAGTAAGGTAGGTGGAGCCAGGGAGTAGTAAGGGAGGGGGAGCCTGCGAGCAGTAAGGGAGGGGGAGCCAGCGAGCAGTAAGGGAGCAGAAAGGGAGGGGGAGCCAGCGAGCAGTAAGGGAGGGGGAGCCAGCGAGCAGTAAGGGAGCAGTAAGGGAGATGGAGCCAGGGAGGAGTAAGGGAGGGGGAGCCTGCGAGCAGTAAGGGAGCAGTAAGGGAGGGGGAGCCAGCGAGCAGTAAGGGAGCAGTAAGGGAGTAGTAAGGGAGGGGGAGCAGTAAGGGAGGTGGAGCCAGCGAGCAGTAAGGGAGGGGGAGGGGGCAGTAAGCGAGCAGTAGGGGAGGGGGAGCCAGCGAGCAGTAAGGGAGCAGTAAGGGAGGGGGAGCCAGCGAGCAGTAAGGGAGCAGTAAGGGAGGGGGAGCAGTAAGGGAGGGGGAACCAGCGAGCAGTAAGGGAGCAGTAAGGGAGGTGGAGCCAGGGAGTAGTAAGGGAGGGGGAGCCAGCGAGCAGTAAGGGAGCAGTAAGGGAGCAGTAAGGCAGGGGGAGCAGTAAGGGAGGTGGAGCCAGCGAGCAGTAAGGGAGGGGGAGGGGGCAGTAAGCGAGCAGTAGGGGAGGGGGAGCCAGCGAGCAGTAAGGGAGGTGGAGCCAGCGAGCAGTAAGGGAGGGGGAGGGGGCAGTAGGCGAGCAGTAGGGGAGGGGGAGCCAGCGAGCAGTAAGGGAGTGGGAGCCAGCGAGCAGTAAGGGAGGGGGAGCCAGCGACCAGTAAGGGAGCAGTAAGGGAGGTGGAGCCAGCGAGCAGTAAAGGAGGTGGAGCCAGCGAGAAGTAAGGGAGGGAGAGCCAGGGAGCAGTAAGGGAGGTGGAGCCAGGGAGCAGTAAGGCAGCAGTAAGGGAGCAGTAAGGGAGGGGGAGCCAATGAGCAGTAAGGGAGCATTAAGGGAGGTGGAGCCAGGGAGCAGTAAGGGAGGGGGAGCCAGCGAACAGTAAGGGAGCAGTAAGGGAGGTGGAGCCAGCGAGCAGTAAGGGAGGGGGAGCCAGCGAGCAGTAAGGAAGCAGTAAGGGAGCAGTAAGGGAGCAGTAAGGGGGCAGTAAGAGAGGGGGAGCCAGCGAGCAGTAAGGCAGCAATAAGGGAGCAGTAAGGGAGGGGGAGCTAATGAGCAGTAAGGGAGCAGTAAGGGAGGGGGAGCCAGCGAGCATTAAGGGAGGGGGAGCCAGGGAGCAGTAAGGGAGGGGGAGCCAGCGAGCAGTAAGCGAGCAGTAGGGGAGGGGGAGCCAGCGACCAGTAAGGGAGCAGTAAGGGAGGGGGAGCCAGCGAGCAGTAAGGGAGCAGTAAGGGAGCAGTAAGGGAGGGGGAGCAGTAAGGGAGGGGGAGCCAGCGAGCAGTAAGGGAGGGGGAGGCAGCGAGCAGTAAGTGAGGTGGAGCCAGGGAGCAGTAGGGGAGGGGGAGGCAGGGAGTAGTAAGGGAGGGGGAGCCTGTGAGCAGTAAGGGAGGGGGAGCCAGCGAGCAGTAAGGGAGCAGTAAGGGGGCAGCAAGGGAGGGGGAGCCAGCGAGCAGTAAGGGAGTGGGAGCCAGCGAGCAGTAAGGGAGGGGGAGCCAGCGACCAGTAAGGGAGCAGTAAGGGAGGTGGAGCCAGCGAGCAGTAAAGGAGGTGGAGCCAGCGAGAAGTAAGGGAGGGAGAGCCAGGGAGCAGTAAGGGAGGTGGAGCCAGGGAGCAGTAAGGCAGCAGTAAGGGAGCAGTAAGGGAGGGGGAGCCAATGAGCAGTAAGGGAGCATTAAGGGAGGTGGAGCCAGGGAGCAGTAAGGGAGGGGGAGCCAGCGAACAGTAAGGGAGCAGTAAGGGAGGTGGAGCCAGCGAGCAGTAAGGGAGGGGGAGCCAGCGAGCAGTAAGGAAGCGGTAAGGGAGCAGTAAGGGAGCAGTAAGGGGGCAGTAAGAGAGGGGGAGCCAGCGAGCAGTAAGGCAGCAATAAGGGAGCAGTAAGGGAGGGGGAGCTAATGAGCAGTAAGGGAGCAGTAAGGGAGGGGGAGCCAGCGAGCATTAAGGGAGGGGGAGCCAGGGAGCAGTAAGGGAGGGGGAGCCTGTGAGCAGTAAGGGAGGGGGAGCCAGCGAGCAGTAAGGGAGCAGTAAGGGGGCAGCAAGGGAGGGGGAGCCAGCGAGCAGTAAGGCAGCAATAAGGGAGCAGTAAGGGAGGGGGAGCTAATGAGCAGTAAGGGAGCAGTAAGGAGGGGGAGCCAATGAGCAGGAAGGGAGCATTAAGGGAGGTGGAGCAAGGGAGCAGTAAGGGAGGGGGAGCCAGCGAGCAGTAAGGGAGGGGGAGCCAGCGAACAGTAAGGGAGCAGTAAGGGAGGTGGAACCAGCGAGCAGTCAGGGAGGGGGAGCCAGCGAGCAGTAAGGGAGCAGTAAGGGAGCAGTAAGGGAGGGGGAGCAGTAAGGGAGGGGGAGCCAATGAGTAGTAAGGGAGCATGAAGGGAGGTGGAGCCAGGGAGCAGTAAGGGAGGGGGAGCCAGCGAACAGTAAGGGAGCAGTAAGGGAGTGGAATTCAGCGAGCAGTAAGGGAGCAGTAAGGGAGCAGTAAGGGAGGGGGAGCAGTAAGGGAGGTGGAGCCAGCGAGCAGTAAGGGAGGGGGAGGGGGCAGTAAGCGAGCAGTGGGGAGGGGGAGCCAGCGAGCAGTAAGGGAGGTGGAGCCAGCGAGCAGTAAGGGAGGGGAAGGGGGCAGTAGGCGAGCAGTAGGGGAGGGGGAGCCAGCGAGCAGTAAGGGAGTGGGAGCCAGCGAGCAGTAAGGGAGGTGGAGCCAGCGAGCAGTAAGGGAGGTGGAGCCAGCGAGAAGTAAGGGAGGGAGAGCCAGGAAGCAGTAAGGGAGGTGGAGCCAGGGAGCAGTAAGGCAGCAGTAAGGGAGCAGTAAGGGAGGGGGAGCCAATGAGCAGTAAGGGAGCATTAAGGGAGGTGGAGCCAGGGAGCAGTAAGGAAGGGGGAGCCAGCGAACAGTAAGGGAGCAGTAAGGGAGGTGGAGCCAGCGAGCAGTAAGGGAGGGGGAGCCAGCGAGCAGTAAGGGAGCAGTAAGGGAGCAGTAAGGGAGGGGGAGCCAATGAGCAGTAAGGGAGCATTAAGGGAGGTGGAGTCAGGGAGCAGTAAGGGAGGGGGAGCCAGCGAGCAGTAAGGGAGGTGGAGCCAGGGAGCAGTAAGGGAGTAGGAGCCAGGGAGCAGTAAGGGAGGTGGAGCCAGCGTGCAGTAAGGGAGGGGGAGCCAGCGAGCAGTAAGGGAGCAGTAAGGGAGGGGGAGCCAGCGAACAGTAAGGGAATAGTAAGGGAGGTGGAGCCAGCGAACAGTAAGGGAGGGGGAGCCAGCGAGCAGTAAGGGAGCAGTAAGGGAGGGGGAACCAGCGAGCAGTAAGGGAGCAGTAAGGGAGGTAGAGCCAGGGAGTAGTAAGGGAGGAGGAGACTGCGAGCAGTAAGGGAGCATTAAGGGAGGGGAATTCAGCGAGCAGTAAGGGAGCAGTAAGGGAGCAGTAAGGGAGGGGGAGCAGTAAGGGAGGGGGAGCCAGCGAGCAGTAAGGGAGGTGGAGCCAGGGAGCAGTAAGGGAGGGGGAGCCTGCGAGCAGTAAGGGAGGGGGAGCCAGTGAGCAGTAAGGGAGCAGTAAGGGGGCAGTAAGGGAGGGGGAGCCAGCGAGCAGTAAGGGAGCAGTAAGGGAGGTGGAGCCAGGGAGTAGTAAGGGAGGGGGAGCCTGCGAGCAGTAAGGGAGCAGTAAGGGAGAGGGAGCCAGGGATCAGTAAGGGAGGGGGAGCAAGCGAGCAGTAAGGGAGCAGTAAGGGAGATGGAGCCAGGGAGTAGTAAGGGAGGGGGAGCCTGCGAGCAGTAAGGGAGCAGTAAGGGAGGGGGAGCCAGCGAGCAGTAAGGGAGCAGTAAGGGAGTAGTAAGGGAGGGGGAGCAGTAAGGGAGGTGGAGCCAGGGAGCAGTAAGGGAGGTGGAGCCAGGGAGCAGTAAGGGAGGTGGAGCCAGGGAGCAGTAAGGGAGGGGGAGCCAGGGAACAGTAAGGGAGGTGGAGCCAGGGAGCAGTAAGGGAGGGGGAGCCAGGGAGAAGTAAGGGAGGTGGAGCCAGGGAGCAGTAAGGGAGGTGGAGCAAGCGTGCAGTAAGGGAGGGGGAGCAAGCGAGCAGTAAGGGAGCAGTAAGGGAGGGGGAGCCAGCGAACAGTAAGGGAGAAGAAAGGGAGGTGGAGCCAGCGAGCAGTAAGGTGAGCAGAAAGGGAGGGGGAGCCAGGGGGTAGTAAGGGAGGGGGAGCCTGCGAGCAGTAAGGGAGGGGAAGCCAGCGAGCAGTAAGGGAGCAGAAAGGGAGGGGGAGCCAGCGAGCAGTAAGGGAGGGGGAGGGGGCAGTAGGCGAGCAGTAGGGGAGGGGGAGCCAGCGAGCAGTAAGGGAGTGGGAGCCAGCGAGCAGTAAGGGAGGGGGAGCCAGCGACCAGTAAGGGAGCAGTAAGGGAGGTGGAGCCAGCGAGCAGTAAGGGAGGTGGAGCCAGCGAGCAGTAAGGGAGGGGGAGCCAGCGACCAGTAAGGGAGCAGTAAGGGAGGTGGAGCCAGGGAGCAGTAAGGGAGGTGGAGCCAGGGAGCAGTAAGGCAGCAGTAAGGGAGCAGTAAGGGACGTGGAGCCAGGGAGTAGTAAGGGAGGGGGAGCCCACGAGCAGTAAGGGAGGGGGAGCCAGCGAGCAGTAAGGGAGCAGTAAGGGGGCAGTAAGGGAGGGGGAGCCAGCGAGCAGTAAGGCAGCAATAAGGGAGCAGTAAGGGAGGGGGAGCTAATGAGCAGTAAGGGAGCAGTAAGGGAGGGGGAGCCAGCGAGCATTAAGGGAGGGGGAGCCAGGGAGCAGTAAGGGAGGGGGAGCCAGCGAGCAGTAAGCGAGCAGTAGGGGAGGGGGAGCCAGCGACCAGTAAGGGACCAGTAAGGGAGGGGGAGCCAGCGAGCAGTAAGGGAGCAGTAAGGGAGCAGTAAGGGAAGGGGAGCAGTAAGGGAGGGGGAGCCAACGAGCAGTAAGGGAGGGGGAGGCAGCGAGCAGTAAGTGAGGTGGAGCCAGGGAGCAGTAAGGGAGGGGGAGCCAGCGAGCAGTAAGGGAGCAGTACGGGAGCAGTAAGGGAGCAGTAAGGGAGGGGGAGCCAGCGAGCATTAATTGAGGGGGAGCCAGGGAGCAGTAAGGGAGGGGGAGCCAGCGAGAAGTAAGGGAGCAGTAAGGGAGGGGGAACCAGCGAGCAGTAAGGGAGCAGTAAGGGAGCAGTAAGGGAGATGGAGCCAGGGAGTAGTAAGGGAGGGGGAGCCTGCGAGCAGTAAGGGAGGGGGAGCCAGCGAGCAGTAAGGGAGCAGTAAGGGGGCAGCAAGGGAGGGGGAGCCAGCGAGCAGTAAGGCAGCAATAAGGGAGCAGTAAGGGAGGGGGAGCTAATGAGCAGTAAGGGAGCAGTAAGGAGGGGGAGCCAATGAGCAGGAAGGGAGCATTAAGGGAGGTGGAGCAAGGGAGCAGTAAGGGAGGGGGAGCCAGCGAGCAGTAAGGGATGGGGAGCCAGCGAACAGTAAGGGAGCAGTAAGGGAGCAGTAAGGGAGGGGGAGCAGTAAGGGAGGTGGAGCCAGCGAGCAGTAAGGGAGGGGGAGGGGGCAGAAAGCGAGCAGTAGGGGAGGGGGAGCCAGCGAGCAGTAAGTGAGGTCGAGCCAGGGAGCAGTAAGGGAGGGGGAGCCAGCGAGCGGTAAGGGAGCAGTAAGGGAGCAGTAAGGGAGCAGTAAGGGAGGGGGAGCCAGCGACCATTAAGGGAGGGGGAGCCAGGGAGCAGTAAGGGAGGGGGAGCCAGCGAGCAGTAAGGGAGCAGTAAGGGAGGTGGAGCCAGGGAGTAGTAAGGGAGGGGGAGCCTGCGAGCAGTAAGGGAGGGGGACTCAGCGAGCAGTAAGGGAGCAGTAAGGGACGTGGAGCCAGGGAGTAGTAAGGGAGGGGGAGCCTGGGAGCAGTAAGGGAGAAGTAAGGAAGCAGTAAGGGAGGGGGAGCCAATGAGCAGTAAGGGAGCATTAAGGAAGGTGGAGCCAGGGAGCAGTAAGGGAGGGGGAGCCAGCGAGCAGTAAGGGAGCAGTAAGGGGGCAGTAAGTGAGGGGGAGACAATGAGCAGTAAGGGAGCAGTAAAGGAGCAATAAGGGAGGGGGAGCCAATGAGCAGTAAGGGAGCAGTACGGGAGGTGGAGCCAGCGAGTAGTAAGGGAGGGGGATCCAGCGAGCGAGCAGTAAGGGAGCAGTAAGGGAGGGGGAGCAAGCGAGCAGTAAGGGAGGGGCAGCCAGCGAGCAGTAAGGGAGCAGTAAGGGACGGGGAGCAGTAAGGGAGGTGGAGCAAGCGAGCAGTAAGGGAGGGGGAGCCAGCGAGCAGTAAGGGAGGGGGAGCCATGGAGCAGTAAGGGAGGGGGAGCCAGCGAACAGTAAGGGAGCAGTAAGGGAGGTGGAGCCAGCGAGCAGTAAGGGAGGGGGAGCCAGCGAGCAGTAAGGGAGCAGTAAGGGAGGGGGAGCCAGGGAGCAGTAAGGGAGGGGGAGCCAGCGAACAGTAAGGGAGCAGTAAGGGAGGTGGAGCCAGCGAGCAGTAAGGGAGCAGTAAGGGAGCAGTAAGGGAGGGGGAGCAGTAAGGGAGGTGGAGCAAGCGAGCAGTAAGAGAGGGGGAGCCAGCGAGCAGTAAGGGAGGGGGAGCCAGGGAGCAGTAAGGGAGGGGGAGCCAGCGAACAGTAAGGGAGCAGTAAGGGAGGTGGAGCCAGCGAGCAGTAAGGGAGGGGGAGCCAGCGAGCAGTAAGGGAGCAGTAAGGGAGCAGTAAGGGAGGGGGAGCCAATGAGCAGTAAGGGAGCATTAAGGGAGGTGGAGCCAGGGAGCAGTAAGGGAGGGGGAGCCAGGGAGCAGTAAGGGAGGGGGAGCCAGGGAGCAGTAAGGGAGGGGGAGCCAGCGAACAGTAAGGGAGCAGTAAGGGAGGTGGAGCCAGCGAGCAGTAAGGGAGGGGAAGCCAGCGAGCAGTAAGGGAGCAGTAAGGGAGGGGGAGCAGTAAGGGAGGTGGAGCCAGCGAGCAGTAAGCGAGGGGGAGGGGGCAGTAAGCGAGCAGTTGGGGAGGTGGAGCCAGGGAGCAGTAAGGGAGGTGGAGCCAGGGAGTAGGAAGGGAGGGGGAGCCTGCGAGCAGTAAGGGAGGGGGAGCCAGCGAGCATTAAGGGAGCAGTAAGGGGGCAGTAAGGGAGGGGGAGCCAGCAAGCGGTAAGGGAGGAGGAGCCAGGGAGCAGTAAGGGAGCAGTAAGGGAGGTGGAGCCAGCGAAAAGTAAGGGAGGGGGAGCCAGCGAGCAGTAAGGGAGGGGGAGCCAGCGAGCAGTAAGGGAGCAGTAAGGGAGGGGGAACCAGCGAGCAGTAAGGGAGCAGTAAGGGAGGGGGAGCCAGGGAGTAGCAAGGGAGGGGGAGCATGCGAGCAGTAAGGGAGGGGGAGCCAGCGAGCAGTAAGGGAGCAGTAAGGGGGCAGTAAGGGAGGGGGAGCCAGCGAGCAGTAAGGGAGGTGGAGCCAGGGAGCAGTAAGGGAGCAGTAAGGGAGGTGGAGCCAGGGAGCAGTAAGGGAGGGGGAGCCAGCGAACAGTAAGGCAGCAAGGGAGCAGTAAGGGAGGGGGAGCTAATGAGCAGTAAGGGAGCATTAAGGGAGTTGGAGCCAGGGAGCAGTAAGGGAGGGGGAGCCAGCGAGTAGTAAGGGAGGGGGAGCCAGAGAGCAGTAAGGGAGCAGTAAGGGAGGGGGAGCCAGCGAGCAGTAAGGCAGCAGTAAGGCAGTAGTAAGGGAGCAGTAAGGGAGGGGGAGCCAGCGAGCTGTAAGGGAGGGGGAGCCAGCGAGCAGTAAGGGAGCAGTAAGGGAGGTGGAGCCAGGGAGTAGTAAGGGAGGGGGAGCCAGCGAGCAGTAAAGGAGCAGTAAGGGAGGTGGAGCCAGCGAGCAGTAAGGGAGGTGGAGCGAGCAGTAGGGGAGGGGGAGCCAGCGAGCAGTTAGGGAGGGGGGGCCAGCGAGCAGTAAGGGAGCAGTAAGGGAGCAATAAGGGAGGGGGAGCCAGGGAGCAGTAAGGGAGGTGGAGCCAGGGAGCAGTAAGGGAGGTGGAGCCAGCGAGCAGTAAGGGAGGGGGAGCCAGCGAGCAGTAAGGGAGGTGGAGCCAGCGAGCAGTAAGGGAGGGGGAGCCAGCGAGCAGTAAGGGAGCAGTAAGGGAGGTGGAGCCAGCGAGCAGTAAGGTAGGGGGAGCCAGCGAGCAGTAAGGGAGCAGTAAGGGAGGGGGAACCAGCGAGCAGTAAGGGAGCAGTAAGGGAGGTGACGCCAGGGAGTAGTAAGGGAGGGGGAGCCTGCGAGCAGTAAGGGAGGGGGAGCCAGCGAGCAGTAAGGGAGCAGTAAGGGGGCAGTAAGTGAGGGGGAGACAATGAGCAGTAAGGGAGCAGTAAGGGAGCAATAAGGGAGGGGGAACCAGCGAGCAGTAAGGGAGCAGTAAGGGAGGTGGAGCCAGGGAGTAGTAAGGGAGGGGGAGCCTGCAAGCAGTAAGGGAGGGGGAGCCAATGAGCAGTAAAGGAGCAGTAAGGGAGGGGGGGCAAGCGAGGTGTAAGGGAGCAGTAAGGGAGCAGTAAGGGAGGGGGAGCCAATGAGCAGTAAGGGAGCAGTAAGGGAGCAGTAAGGGAGGGGGAGCCAGCGAGCAGTAAGGGAGCAGTAAGGGAGGTGGAGCCAGCGAGCAGTAAGGGAGGGGGAGCCAGCGAACAGTAAGGGAGCAGTAAGGGAGGGGGAACCAGCGAGCAGTAAGGGAGCAGTAAGGGAGGTTGAGCCAGGGAGTAGTAAGGGAGGGGGAGCCTGCAAGCAGTAAGGGAGGGGGAGCCAATGAGCAGTAAAGGAGCAGTAAGGGAGGGGGGGCAAGCGAGGTGTAAGGGAGCAGTAAGGGAGCAGTAAGGGAGGGGGAGCCAATGAGCAGTAAGGGAGCAGTAAGGGAGGGGGGGCAAGCGAGGTGTAAGGGAGCAGTAAGGGAGGGGGAGCCAATGAGCAGTAAGGGAGCAGTAAGGGAGGGGGGGCCAGCGAGCAGTAAGGGAGGGGGAGCCAGCGAGAAGTAAGGGAGCAGTAAGGGAGCAGTAAGGGAGGGGGAGGCAGCGAGCAGTAAGGGAGCAGTAAGGGAGCAGTAAGAGAGGGGGAGCAGTAAGGGAGGTGGAGCCAGGGAGCAGTAAGGGAGGTGGAGCCAGCGAAAAGTAAGGGAGGGGGAGCCAGCGAGCAGTAAGGCAGCAGTAAGGGAACAGTAAGGGAGGGGGAGCTAATGAGCAGTAAGGGAGCATTAAGGGAGGTGGAGCCAGGGAGCAGTAAGGGAGGGGGAGCCAGGGAGCAGTAAGAGAGGTGGAGCCACTGAGCAGTAAGGGAGCAGTAAGGGAGGTGGAGCCAGCGAGCAGTAAGGGAGGGGGAGCCAGCGAGCAGTAAGGGAGCAGTAAGGGAGGGGGAACCAGCGAGCAGTAAGGGAGCAGTAAGGGAGGTGGAGCCAGGGAGTAGTAAGGGAGGGGGAGCCTGCAAGCAGTAAGGGAGGGGGAGCCAATGAGCAGTAAAGGAGCAGTCAGGGAGGGGGGGCAAGCGAGCAGTAAGGGAGCAGTAAGGGAGCAGTAAGGGAGGGGGAGCCAATGAGCAGTAAGGGAGCAGTAAGGGAGGGGGGCCAGCGAGCAGTAAGGGAGGGGGAGCCAGCGAGAAGTAAGGGAGCAGTAAGGGAGCAGTAAGAGAGGGGGAGCCAATGAGCAGTAAGGGAGCATTAAGGGAGGTGGAGCCAGGGAGCAGTAAGGGAGGTGGAGCCAGCGAGCAGTAAGGGAGGGGGAGCCAGCGAGCAGTAAGGGAGCAGAAAGGGAGCAGAAAGGGAGTGGGAGCCAATGAGCAGTAAGGGAGCATTAAGGGAGGTTGAGCCAGGGAGCAGTAAGGGAGGGGGAGCCAATGAGCAGTAAGGGAGCAGTAAGGGAGGGGGGGCCAGCGAGCAGTAAGGGAGGGGGAGCCAGCGAGAAGTAAGGGAGCAGTAATTGAGCAGTAAGGGAGGGGGAGCCAATGAGCAGTAAGGGAGCATTAAGGGAGGTGGAGTCAGGGAGCAGTAAGGGAGGTGGAGCCAGCGAGCAGTAAGGGAGGGGGAGCCAGCGAGCAGTAAGGGAGCAGTAAGGGAGCAGTAAGGGAGGGGGAGCCAATGAGCAGTAAGGGAGCATAAAGGGAGGTGGAGCCAGGGAGCAGTAAGGGAGGGGGAGCCAGGGAGCAGTAAGGGAGGGGGAGCCAGGGAGCAGTAAGGGAGGGGGAGCCAGCGAACAGTAAGGGAGCAGTAAGGGAGGTGGAGCCAGCGAGCAGTAAGGGAGGGGCAGCCAGCGAGCAGTAAGGGAGCAGTAAGGGAGGGGGATCAGTAAGGGAGGTGGAGCAAGCGAGCAGTAAGGGAGGGGCAGCCAGCGAGCAGTAAGGGAGCAGTAAGGGAGGGGGAGCAGTAAGGGAGGTGGAGCAAGCGAGCAGTAAGGGAGGGGGAGCCAGCGAGCAGTAAGGGAGGGGGAGCCATGGAGCAGTAAGGGAGGGGGAGCCAGCGAACAGTAAGGGAGCAGTAAGGGAGGTGGAGCCAGCGAGCAGTAAGGGAGGGGGAGCCAGCGAGCAGTAAGGGAGCAGTAAGGGAGGGGGAGCCAGGGAGCAGTAAGGGAGGGGGAGCCAGCGAACAGTAAGGGAGCAGTAAGGGAGGTGGAGCCAGCGAGCAGTAAGGGAGGGGGAGCCAGCGAGCAGTAAGGGAGCAGTAAGGGAGCAGTAAGGGAGGGGGAGCAGTAAGGGAGGTGGAGCAAGCGAGCAGTAAGAGAGGGGGAGCCAGCGAGCAGTAAGGGAGGAGGAGCCAGGGAGCAGTAAGGGAGGGGGAGCCAGCGAACAGTAAGGGAGCAGTAAGGGAGGTGGAGCCAGCGAGCAGTAAGGGAGGGGGAGCCAGCGAGCAGTAAGGGAGCAGTAAGGGAGCAGTAAGGGAGGGGGAGCCAATGAGCAGTAAGGGAGCATTAAGGGAGGTGGAGCCAGCGAGCAGTAAGCGAGGGGGAGGGGGCAGTAAGCGAGCAGTTGGGGAGGTGGAGCCAGGGAGTAGGAAGGAAGGGGGAGCCTGCGAGCAGTAAGGGAGGGGGAGCCAGCGAGCATTAAGGGAGCAGTAAGGGGGCAGTAAGGGAGGGGGAGCCAGCAAGCGGTAAGGGAGGAGGAGCCAGGGAGCAGTAAGGGAGCAGTAAGGGAGGGGGAACCAGCGAGCAGTAAGGGAGCAGTAAGGGAGGGGGAGCCAGGGAGTAGCAAGGGAGGGGGAGCATGCGAGCAGTAAGGGAGGGGGAGCCAGCGAGCAGTAAGGGAGCAGTAAGGGGGCAGTAAGGGAGGGGGAGCCAGCGAGCAGTAAGGGAGGTGGAGCCAGGGAGTAGTAAGGGAGCAGTAAGGGAGGTGGAGCCAGGGAGCAGTAAGGGAGGGGGAGCCAGCGAACAGTAAGGCAGCAAGGGAGCAGTAAGGGAGGGGGAGCTAATGAGCAGTAAGGGAGCATTAAGGGAGTTGGAGCCAGGGAGCAGTAAGGGAGGGGGAGCCAGCGAGTAGTAAGGGAGGGGGAGCCAGAGAGCAGTAAGGGAGCAGTAAGGGAGGGGGAGCCAGCGAGCAGTAAGGCAGCAGTAAGGCAGCAGTAAGGGAGCAGTAAGGGAGGGGGAGCCAGCGAGCTGTAAGGGAGGGGGAGCCAGCGAGCAGTAAGGGAGCAGTAAGGGAGGTGGAGCCAGCGAGCAGTAAGGGAGGTGGAGCGAGCAGTAGGGGAGGGGGAGCCAGCGAGCAGTTAGGGAGGGGGGGCCAGCGAGCAGTAAGGGAGCAGTAAGGGAGCAATAAGGGAGGGGGAGCCAGGGAGCAGTAAGGGAGGTGGAGCCAGGGAGCAGTAAGGGAGGTGGAGCCAGCGAGCAGTAAGGGAGGGGGAGCCAGCGAGCAGTAAGGGAGGTGGAGCCAGCGAGCAGTAAGGGAGGGGGAGCCAGCGAGCAGTAAGGGAGCAGTAAGGGAGGTGGAGCCAGCGAGCAGTAAGGTAGGGGGAGCCAGCGAGCAGTAAGGGAGCAGTAAGGGAGGGGGAACCAGCGAGCAGTAAGGGAGCAGAAAGGGAGGTGACGCCAGGGAGTAGTAAGGGAGGGGGAGCCAGCGAGCAGTAAGGGAGGGGGAGCCAGCGAGCAGTAAGGGAGCAGTAAGGGGGCAGTAAGTGAGGGGGAGACAATGAGCAGTAAGGGAGCAGTAAGGGAGCAATAAGGGAGGGGGAGCCAATGAGCAGTAAGGGAGCAGTACGGGAGGTGGAGCCAGCGAGTAGTAAGGGAGGGGGATCCAGCGAGCGAGCAGTAAGGGAGCAGTAAGGGAGGGGGAGCAAGCGAGCAGTAAGGGAGGGGCAGCCAGCGAGCAGTAAGGGAGCAGTAAGGGAGGGGGAGCAGTAAGGGAGGTGGAGCAAGCGAGCAGTAAGGGAGGGGGAGCCAGCGAGCAGTAAGGGAGGGGGAGCCATGGAGCAGTAAGGGAGGGGGAGCCAGCGAACAGTAAGGGAGCAGTAAGGGAGGTGGAGCCAGCGAGCAGTAAGGGAGGGGGAGCCAGCGAGCAGTAAGGGAGCAGTAAGGGAGGGGGAGCCAGGGAGCAGTAAGGGAGGGGGAGCCAGCGAACAGTAAGGGAGCAGTAAGGGAGGTGGAGCCAGCGAGCAGTAAGGGAGGGGAAGCCAGCGAGCAGTAAGGGAGCAGTAAGGGAGCAGTAAGGGAGGGGGAGCAGTAAGGGAGGTGGAGCAAGCGAGCAGTAAGAGAGGGGGAGCCAGCGAGCAGTAAGGGAGTGGGAGCCAGGGAGCAGTAAGGGAGGGGGAGCCAGCGAACAGTAAGGGAGCAGTAAGGGAGGTGGAGCCAGCGAGCAGTAAGGGAGGGGGAGCCAGCGAGCAGTAAGGGAGCAGTAAGGGAGCAGTAAGGGAGGGGGAGCCAATGAGCAGTAAGGGAGCATTAAGGGAGGTGGAGCCAGGGAGCAGTAAGGGAGGGGGAGCCAGGGAGCAGTAAGGGAGGGGGAGCCAGGGAGCAGTAAGGGAGGGGGAGCCAGCGAACAGTAAGGGAGCAGTAAGGGAGGTGGAGCCAGCGAGCAGTAAGGGAGGGGAAGCCAGCGAGCAGTAAGGGAGCAGTAAGGGAGGGGGAGCAGTAAGGGAGGTGGAGCCAGCGAGCAGTAAGCGTGGGGGAGGGGGCAGTAAGCGAGCAGTTGGGGAGGTGGAGCCAGGGAGCAGTAAGGGAGGTGGAGCCAGGGAGTAGGAAGGGAGGGGGAGCCAGCGAGCAGTAAGGGAGGGGGAGCCAGCGAGCATTAAGGGAGCAGTAAGGGGGCAGTAAGGGAGGGGGAGCCAGCAAGCGGTAAGGGAGGAGGAGCCAGGGAGCAGTAAGGGAGCAGTAAGGGAGGTGGAGCCAGCGAAAAGTAAGGGAGGGGGAGCCAGCGAGCAGTAAGGGAGGGGGAGCCAGCGAGCAGTAAGGGAGTATTAAGGGAGGGGGAACCAGCGAGCAGTAAGGGAGCAGTAAGGGAGGGGGAGCCAGGGAGTAGCAAGGGAGGGGGAGCATGCGAGCAGTAAGGGAGTGGGAGCCAGCGAGCAGTAAGGGAGCAGTAAGGGGGCAGTAAGGGAGGGGGAGCCAGCGAGCAGTAAGGGAGGTGGAGCCAGGGAGCAGTAAGGGAGCAGTAAGGGAGGTGGAGCCAGGGAGCAGTAAGGGAGGGGGAGCCAGCGAACAGTAAGGCAGCAAGGGAGCAGTAAGGGAGGGGGAGCTAATGAGCAGTAAGGGAGCATTAAGGGAGTTGGAGCCAGGGAGCAGTAAGGGAGGGGGAGCCAGCGAGTAGTAAGGGAGGGGGAGCCAGAGAGCAGTAAGGGAGCAGTAAGGGAGGGGGAGCCAGCGAGCAGTAAGGCAGCAGTAAGGCAGCAGTAAGGGAGCAGTAAGGGAGGGGGAGCCAGCGAGCTGTAAGGGAGGGGGAGCCAGCGAGCAGTAAGGGAGCAGTAAGGGAGGTGGAGCCAGGGAGTAGTAAGGGA
Source organism: Neolamprologus brichardi (assembly GCF_056152115.1). NCBI lineage: Eukaryota > Metazoa > Chordata > Actinopteri > Cichliformes > Cichlidae > Neolamprologus > Neolamprologus brichardi. Next base: position 33,501,765 of record NC_142108.1, on the reverse strand, counting down.
GGGGGAGCCAGCGAGCAGTAAAGGAGCAGTAAGGGAGGTGGAGCCAGCGAGCAGTAAGGGAGGTGGAGCGAGCAGTAGGGGAGGGGGAGCCAGCGAGCAGTTAGGGAGGGGGGGCCAGCGAGCAGTAAGGGAGCAGTAAGGGAGCAATAAGGGAGGGGGAGCCAGGGAGCAGTAAGGGAGGTGGAGCCAGGGAGCAGTAAGGGAGGTGGAGCCAGCGAGCAGTAAGGGAGGGGGAGCCAGCGAGCAGTAAGGGAGGTGGAGCCAGCGAGCAGTAAGGGAGGGGGAGCCAGCGAGCAGTAAGGGAGCAGTAAGGGAGGTGGAGCCAGCGAGCAGTAAGGTAGGGGGAGCCAGCGAGCAGTAAGGGAGCAGTAAGGGAGGGGGAACCAGCGAGCAGTAAGGGAGCAGTAAGGGAGGTGACGCCAGGGAGTAGTAAGGGAGGGGGAGCCTGCGAGCAGTAAGGGAGGGGGAGCCAGCGAGCAGTAAGGGAGCAGTAAGGGGGCAGTAAGTGAGGGGGAGACAATGAGCAGTAAGGGAGCAGTAAGGGAGCAATAAGGGAGGGGGAGCCAATGAGCAGTAAGGGAGCAGTACGGGAGGTGGAGCCAGCGAGTAGTAAGGGAGGGGGATCCAGCGAGCGAGCAGTAAGGGAGCAGTAAGGGAGGGGGAGCCAGCGAGCAGTAAGGGAGCATTAAGGGAGGGGGAGCCAGCGAGCAGTAAGGGAGCAGTAACGGATTGGGAGCCAGCGAGCAGTAAGGGAGGTGGAGCTTGCGAGCATTAAGGGAGCAGTAAGGGAGGGGGAGCCAGCGAGCAGTAAGGGAGCAGTAAGGGAGGGGGAGCCAGCGAGCAGTAAGGGAGCAGTAAGGGATTGGGAGCCAGCGAGCAGTAAGGGAGAAGTAAGGGAGGGGGAGCCAGCGAGCAGTAAGGGAGCAGTAAGGGAGCAGTAAGGGAGTGGGAGCAGTAAGGGAGGTGGAGCCAGGGAGCAGTAAGGGAGGTGGAGCCAGCGAGCAGTAAGGGAGGGGGAGCCAGCGAGCAGTAAGGGAGCAGTAAGGGAGGGGGAGCCACCGAGCAGTAAGGGAGGGGGAGCTAATGAGCAGTAAGGGAGCATTAAGGGAGGTGGAGCCAGGGAGCAGTAAGGGAGGGGGAGCCAGGGAGCAGTAAGGGAGGGGGAGCCACTGAGCAGTAAGGGAGGGGGAGCGAGCGAGCAGTAAGGGAGGGGGAGCCAGCGAGCAGTAAGGGAGCAGTAAGAGAGGGGGAGCCAGAGAGCAGTAAGGGAGCAGTAAGGGAGTAGTAAGCGAGGGGGAGCAGTAAGAGAGGTGAAGCCAGCGAGCAGTAAGGGAGGGGGAGGGGGCAGTAAGCGAGCAGTAGGGGAGGGGGAGCCAGCGAAAAGTAAAGGAGGGGGAGCCAGCGAGCAGTAAGGGAGGGGGAGCCAGCGAGCAGTAAGGGAGCAGTAAGGGAGCAGTAAGGGAGGGGGAGCCAGCGAGCAGTAAGGGAGGGGGAGCCAGCGAGCAGTAAGGGAAGGGGAGCCAGAGAGCAGTAAGGGAGCAGTAAGGGAGGGGGAGCCAGCGAACAGTAAGGGAGCAGTAAGGGAGGTGGAGCCAGCGAGCAGTAAGGGAGGGGGAGCCAGCGAGCAGTAAGGGAGCAGTAAGGGAGCAGTAAGGGAGGGGGAGCAGTAAGGGAGGTGGAGCAAGCGAGCAGTAAGAGAGGGGGAGCCAGCGAGCAGTAAGGGAGGGGGAGCCAGGGAGCAGTAAGGGAGGGGGAGCCAGCGAACAGTAAGGGAGCAGTAAGGGAGCAGTAAGGGAGGGGGAGCCAATGAGCAGTAAGGGAGCATTAAGGGAGGTGGAGCCAGGGAGCAGTAAGGGAGGGGGAGCCAGCGAACAGTAAGGGAGCAGTAAGGGAGGTGGAGCCAGCGAGCAGTAAGGGAGGGGGAGCCAGCGAGCAGTAAGGGAGCAGTAAGGGAGGGGGAGCAGTAAGGGAGGTGGAGCCAGCGAGCAGTAAGCGAGTGGGAGGGGGCAGTAAGCGAGCAGTAGGGGAGGTGGAGCCAGGGAGCAGTAAGGGAGGTGGAGCCAGGGAGTAGTAAGGGAGGGGGAGCCAGCGAGCATTAAGGGAGCAGTAAGGGGGCAGTAAGGGAGGGGGAGCCAGCAAGCGGTAAGGGAGGAGGAGCCAGGGAGCAGTAAGGGAGCAGTAAGGGAGGTGGAGCCAGCGAAAAGTAAGGGAGGGGGAGCCAGCGAGCAGTAAGGGAGGGGGAGCCAGCGAGCAGTAAGGGAGCAGAAAGGGAGGGGGAGCCAGGGAGTAGAAAGGGAGGGGGAGCCTGCGAGCAGTAAGGGAGGGGGAGCCAGCGAGCAGTAAGGGAGCAGTAAGGGGCAGTAAGGGAGGGGGAGCCAGCGAGCAGTAAGGGAGGTGGAGCCAGGGAGCAGTAAGGGAGGGGGAGCCAGCGAGCAGTAAGGGAGCAGTAAGGGAGCAGTAAGGGAAGGGGTGCAGTAAGGGAGGGGGGAGCCAGCGAGCAGTAAGGGAGGGGGAGGCAATGAGCAGTAAAGGAGCAGTAAAGGAGGGGGGGCAAGCGAGCAGTAAGGGAGCAGTAAGGGAGCAGTAAGGGAGGGGGAGCCAATGAGCAGAAAGGGAGCAGTAAGGGAGGGGGGGCCAGCGAGCAGTAAGGGAGCAGTAAGGGAGGGGGAGCCAATGAGCAGTAAGGGAGCATTAATGGAGGTAGAGCCAGGGAGCAGTAAGGGAGGGGGAGCCAGGGAGCAGTAAGGTAGCAGTAAGGGAGGGGGAGCCACCGAGCAGTAAGGGAGGTGGAGCCAGCGAGCAGTAAGGGAGGGGGAGCCAGCGAGCAGTAAGGGAGCAGTAAGGGAGGGGGAGCCACCGAGCAGTAAGGGAGGGGGAGCCAGCGAGCAGTAAGGGAGGGGGAGCCAGCGAGGAGTAAGGGAGCAGTAAGGTAGGGGGAGCCAGCGAGCAGTAAGGGAGCAGTAAGGGAGCAGTAAGGGAGGGGGAGCAGTAAGGGAGGTGGAGCCAGGGAGCAGTAAAAGAGGTGGAGCCAGCGAGCAGTAAGGGAGGGGGAGCCAGCGAGCAGTAAGGCAGCAGTAAGGGAGCAGTAAGGGAGGGGGAGCTAATGAGCAGTAAGGGAGCATTAAGGGAGGTGGAGCCAGGGAGCAGTAAGGGAGGGGGAGCCACTGAGCAGTAAGGGAGGGGGAGCGAGCGAGCAGTAAGGGAGGGGGAGCCAGCGAGCAGTAAGGGAGGGGGAGCCAGCGAGCAGTAAGGGAGAAGTAAGGGAGGTGGAGCCAGCGAGCAGTAAGGGAGGGGGAGCCAGTGAGCAGTAAGGGAGCAGTAAGGGAGGGGGAACCAGCGAGCAGTAAGGGAGCAGTAAGGGAGGTGGAGCCAGCGAGCAGTAAGGGAGGGTGAGCCAGCGAGCAGTAAGGGAGCAGTAAGGGAGCAGTAAGGGAGGGGGAGCTAATGAGCAGTAACGGAGCATTAAGGGAGGTGGAGCCAGGGAGCAGTAAGGGAGGGGGAGCCAGGGAGCAGTAAGGGAGGGGGAGCCACTGAGCAGTAAGGGAGGGGGAGCGAGCGAGCAGTAAGGGAGGGGGAGCCAGCGAGCAGTAAGGGAGCAGTAAGGGAGGGGGAGCCAGCGAGCAGAAAGGGAGCAGTAAGGGAGCAGTAAGGGAGGGGGAGCAGTAAGGGAGGTGGAGCCAGCGAGCAGTAAGGGAGGGGGATGGGGCAGTAAGCAAGCAGTAGGGGAGGGGGAGCCAGCGAGCAGTAAGGGAGCAGTAAGGGAGGGGGAGCCAGCGAGCAGTAAGGGAGCAGTAAGGGGGCAGTAAGGGAGGGGGAGCCATCGAGCAGTAAGGGAGGTGGAGCCAGGGATCAGTAAGGGAGCAGTAAGGGAGGTGGATCCAGCGAAAAGTAAGGGAGGGGGAGCCAGCGAGCAGTAAGGGAGGGGGAACCAGCGAGCAGTAAGGGAGCAGTAAGGGAGGGGGAACCAGCGAGCAGTAAGGGAGCAGTAAGGGAGGGGGAGCCAGGGAGTAGCAAGGGAGGGGGAGCTTGCGAGCAGTAAGGGAGGGGGAGCCAGCGAGCAGTAAGGGAGCAGTAAGGGAGCATTAATGGAGGTGGAGCCAGGGAGCAGTAAGGGTGGGGGAGCCAGGGAGCAGTAAGGGAGCAGTAAGGCAGGGGGAGCCACCGAGCAGTAAGGGAGGTGGAGCCAGCGAGCAGTAAGGGAGGGGGAGCCACCGAGCAGTAAGGGAGGGGGAGCCAGCGAGCAGTAAGGGAGGGGGAGCCAGCTAGCAGTAAGGGAGCAGTAAGGGAGGTGGAGCCAGGGAGTAGTAAGGGAGGGGGAGCAGGCGAGCAGTAAGGGAGCAGTAAGGGAGGTGGAGCCAGCGAGCAGTAAGGGAGGTGGAGCGAGCAGTAGGGGAGGGGGAGCCACCGAGCAGTAAGGGAGGGGGAGCCTGCGAGCAGTAAGGGAGGGGGAGCCAGCGAGCAGTAAGGGAGCAGTAAGGGGCCAGTAAGGGAGGGGGAGCCAATGAGTAGTAAGGGAGCAGTAAGGGAGCAGTAAGGGAGGGGGAGCCAATGAGCAGTAAGGGAGCATTAAGGGAGGTGGAGCCAGGGAGCAGTAAGGGAGCAGTAAGGGAGGTGGAGCCAGCGAGCAGTAAGGGAGGGGGAGCCAGCGAGCAGTAAGGGAGCAGTAAGGGAGGGGGAGCAGTAAGGGAGGTGGAGCCAGCGAGCAGTAAGCGAGTGGGAGGGGGCAGTAAGCGAGCAGTAGGGGAGGTGGAGCCAGGGAGCAGTAAGGGAGGTGGAGCCAGGGAGTAGTAAGGGAGGGGGAGCCAGCGAGCATTAAGGGAGCAGTAAGGGGGCAGTAAGGGAGGGGGAGCCAGCAAGCGGTAAGGGAGGAGGAGCCAGGGAGCAGTAAGGGAGCAGTAAGGGAGGTGGAGCCAGCGAAAAGTAAGGGAGGGGGAGCCAGCGAGCAGTAAGGGAGGGGGAGCCAGCGAGCAGTAAGGGAGCAGAAAGGGAGGGGGAGCCAGGGAGTAGAAAGGGAGGGGGAGCCTGCGAGCAGTAAGGGAGGGGGAGCCAGCGAGCAGTAAGGGAGCAGTAAGGGAGGGGGAGCCAGCGAGCAGTAAGGGAGGTGGAGCCAGGGAGCAGTAAGGGAGGGGGAGCCAGCGAGCAGTAAGGGAGCAGTAAGGGAGCAGTAAGGGAAGGGGTGCAGTAAGGGAGGGGGGAGCCAGCGAGCAGTAAGGGAGGGGGAGCCAATGAGCAGTAAAGGAGCAGTAAAGGAGGGGGGGCAAGCGAGCAGTAAGGGAGCAGTAAGGGAGCAGTAAGGGAGGGGGAGCCAATGAGCAGTAAGGGAGCAGTAAGGGAGGGGGGGCCAGCGAGCAGTAAGGGAGCAGTAAGGGAGGGGGAGCCAATGAGCAGTAAGGGAGCATTAATGGAGGTAGAGCCAGGGAGCAGTAAGGGAGGGGGAGCCAGGGAGCAGTAAGGTAGCAGTAAGGGAGGGGGAGCCACCGAGCAGTAAGGGAGGTGGAGCCAGCGAGCAGTAAGGGAGGGGGAGCCAGCGAACAGTAAGGGAGCAGTAAGGGAGGGGGAGCCACCGAGCAGTAAGGGAGGGGGAGCCAGCGAGCAGTAAGGGAGGGGGAGCCAGCGAGGAGTAAGGGAGCAGTAAGGTAGGGGGAGCCAGCGAGCAGTAAGGGAGCAGTAAGGGAGCAGTAAGGGAGGGGGAGCAGTAAGGGAGGTGGAGCCAGGGAGCAGTAAAAGAGGTGGAGCCAGCGAGCAGTAAGGGAGGGGGAGCCAGCGAGCAGTAAGGCAGCAGTAAGGGAGCAGTAAGGGAGGGGGAGCTAATGAGCAGTAAGGGAGCATTAAGGGAGGTGGAGCCAGGGAGCAGTAAGGGAGGGGGAGCCACTGAGCAGTAAGGGAGGGGGAGCGAGCGAGCAGTAAGGGAGGGGGAGCCAGCGAGCAGTAAGGGAGGGGGAGCCAGCGAGCAGTAAGGGAGAAGTAAGGGAGGTGGAGCCAGCGAGCAGTAAGGGAGGGGGAGCCAGTGAGCAGTAAGGGAGCAGTAAGGGAGGGGGTACCAGCGAGCAGTAAGGGAGCAGTAAGGGAGGTGGAGCCAGCGAGCAGTAAGGGAGGGTGAGCCAGCGAGCAGTAAGGGAGCAGTAAGGGAGCAGTAAGGGAGGGGGAGCTAATGAGCAGTAACGGAGCATTAAGGGAGGTGGAGCCAGGGAGCAGTAAGGGAGGGGGAGCCAGGGAGCAGTAAGGGAGCGGGAGCCACTGAGCAGTAAGGGAGGGGGAGCGAGCGAGCAGTAAGGGAGGGGGAGCCAGCGAGCAGTAAGGGAGCAGTAAGGGAGCAGTAAGGGAGGGGGAGCAGTAAGGGAGGTGGAGCCAGCGAGCAGTAAGGGAGGGGGATGGGGCAGTAAGCAAGCAGTAGGGGAGGGGGAGCCAGCGAGCAGTAAGGGAGCAGTAAGGGAGGGGGAGCCAGCGAGCAGTAAGGGAGCAGTAAGGGGGCAGTAAGGGAGGGGGAGCCATCGAGCAGTAAGGGAGGTGGAGCCAGGGATCAGTAAGGGAGCAGTAAGGGAGGTGGATCCAGCGAAAAGTAAGGGAGGGGGAGCCAGCGAGCAGTAAGGGAGGGGGAACCAGCGAGCAGTAAGGGAGCAGTAAGGGAGGGGGAACCAGCGAGCAGTAAGGGAGCAGTAAGGGAGGGGGAGCCAGGGAGTAGCAAGGGAGGGGGAGCTTGCGAGCAGTAAGGGAGGGGGAGCCAGCGAGCAGTAAGGGAGCAGTAAGGGAGCATTAATGGAGGTGGAGCCAGGGAGCAGTAAGGGTGGGGGAGCCAGGGAGCAGTAAGGGAGCAGTAAGGGAGGGGGAGCCACCGAGCAGTAAGGGAGGTGGAGCCAGCGAGCAGTAAGGGAGGGGGAGCCACCGAGCAGTAAGGGAGGGGGAGCCAGCGAGCAGTAAGGGAGGGGGAGCCAGCGAGCAGTAAGGGAGGGGGAGCCAGCTAGCAGTAAGGGAGCAGTAAGGGAGGTGGAGCCAGGGAGTAGTAAGGGAGGGGGAGCCAGCGAGCAGTAAGGGAGCAGTAAGGGAGGTGGAGCCAGCGAGCAGTAAGGGAGGTGGAGCGAGCAGTAGGGGAGGGGGAGCCACCGAGCAGTAAGGGAGGGGGAGCCTGCGAGCAGTAAGGGAGGGGGAGCCAGCGAGCAGTAAGGGAGCAGTAAGGGGCCAGTAAGGGAGGGGGAGCCAATGAGTAGTAAGGGAGCAGTAAGGGAGCAGTAAGGGAGGGGGAGCCAATGAGCAGTAAGGGAGCATTAAGGGAGGTGGAGCCAGGGAGCAGTAAGGGAGGGGGAGCCAGCGAACAGTAAGGGAGCAGTAAGGGAGGTGGAGCCAGCGAGCAGTAAGGGAGGGGGAGCCAGCGAGCAGTAAGGGAGCAGTAAGGGAGGGGGAGCAGTAAGGGAGGTGGAGCCAGCGAGCAGTAAGCGAGTGGGAGGGGGCAGTAAGCGAGCAGTAGGGGAGGTGGAGCCAGGGAGCAGTAAGGGAGGTGGAGCCAGGGAGTAGTAAGGGAGGGGGAGCCAGCGAGCATTAAGGGAGCAGTAAGGGGGCAGTAAGGGAGGGGGAGCCAGCAAGCGGTAAGGGAGGAGGAGCCAGGGAGCAGTAAGGGAGCAGTAAGGGAGGTGGAGCCAGCGAAAAGTAAGGGAGGGGGAGCCAGCGAGCAGTAAGGAAGCAGAAAGGGAGGGGGAGCCAGGGAGTAGAAAGGGAGGGGGAGCCTGCGAGCAGTAAGGGAGGGGGAGCCAGCGAGCAGTAAGGGAGCAGTAAGGGGCAGTAAGGGAGGGGGAGCCAGCGAGCAGTAAGGGAGGTGGAGCCAGGGAGCAGTAAGGGAGGGGGAGCCAGCGAGCAGTAAGGGAGCAGTAAGGGAGCAGTAAGGGAAGGGGTGCAGTAAGGGAGGGGGGAGCCAGCGAGCAGTAAGGGAGGGGGAGCCAATGAGCAGTAAAGGAGCAGTAAAGGAGGGGGGGCAAGCGAGCAGTAAGGGAGCAGTAAGGGAGCAGTAAGGGAGGGGGAGCCAATGAGCAGTAAGGGAGCAGTAAGGGAGGGGGGGCCAGCGAGCAGTAAGGGAGCAGTAAGGGAGGGGGAGCCAATGAGCAGTAAGGGAGGTGGAGCCAGCGAGCAGTAAGGGAGGGGGAGCCAGCGAGCAGTAAGGGAGCAGTAAGGGAGGGGGAGCCACCGAGCAGTAAGGGAGGGGGAGCCAGCGAGCAGTAAGGGAGGGGGAGCCAGCGAGGAGTAAGGGAGCAGTAAGGTAGGGGGAGCCAGCGAGCAGTAAGGGAGCAGTAAGGGAGCAGTAAGGGAGGGGGAGCAGTAAGGGAGGTGGAGCCAGGGAGCAGTAAAAGAGGTGGAGCCAGCGAGCAGTAAGGGAGGGGGAGCCAGCGAGCAGTAAGGCAGCAGTAAGGGAGCAGTAAGGGAGGGGGAGCTAATGAGCAGTAAGGGAGCATTAAGGGAGGTGGAGCCAGGGAGCAGTAAGGGAGGGGGAGCCACTGAGCAGTAAGGGAGGGGGAGCGAGCGAGCAGTAAGGGAGGGGGAGCCAGCGAGCAGTAAGGGAGGGGGAGCCAGCGAGCAGTAAGGGAGAAGTAAGGGAGGTGGAGCCAGCGAGCAGTAAGGGAGGGGGAGCCAGTGAGCAGTAAGGGAGCAGTAAGGGAGGGGGAACCAGCGAGCAGTAAGGGAGCAGTAAGGGAGGTGGAGCCAGCGAGCAGTAAGGGAGGGTGAGCCAGCGAGCAGTAAGGGAGCAGTAAGGGAGCAGTAAGGGAGGGGGAGCTAATGAGCAGTAACGGAGCATTAAGGGAGGTGGAGCCAGGGAGCAGTAAGGGAGGGGGAGCCAGGGAGCAGTAAGGGAGGGGGAGCCACTGAGCAGTAAGGGAGGGGGAGCGAGCGAGCAGTAAGGGAGGGGGAGCCAGCGAGCAGTAAGGGAGCAGTAAGGGAGGGGGAGCCAGCGAGCAGTAAGGGAGCAGTAAGGGAGCAGTAAGGGAGGGGGAGCAGTAAGGGAGGTGGAGCCAGCGAGCAGTAAGGGAGGGGGATGGGGCAGTAAGCAAGCAGTAGGGGAGGGGGAGCCAGCGAGCAGTAAGGGAGCAGTAAGGGAGGGGGAGCCAGCGAGCAGTAAGGGAGCAGTAAGGGGGCAGTAAGGGAGGGGGAGCCATCGAGCAGTAAGGGAGGTGGAGCCAGGGATCAGTAAGGGAGCAGTAAGGGAGGTGGATCCAGCGAAAAGTAAGGGAGGGGGAGCCAGCGAGCAGTAAGGGAGGGGGAACCAGCGAGCAGTAAGGGAGCAGTAAGGGAGGGGGAACCAGCGAGCAGTAAGGGAGCAGTAAGGGAGGGGGAGCCACCGAGCAGTAAGGGAGGTGGAGCCAGCGAGCAGTAAGGGAGGGGGAGCCACCGAGCAGTAAGGGAGGGGGAGCCAGCGAGCAGTAAGGGAGGGGGAGCCAGCGAGCAGTAAGGGAGGGGGAGCCAGCTAGCAGTAAGGGAGCAGTAAGGGAGGTGGAGCCAGGGAGTAGTAAGGGAGGGGGAGCCAGCGAGCAGTAAGGGAGCAGTAAGGGAGGTGGAGCCAGCGAGCAGTAAGGGAGGTGGAGCGAGCAGTAGGGGAGGGGGAGCCACCGAGCAGTAAGGGAGGGGGAGCCTGCGAGCAGTAAGGGAGGGGGAGCCAGCGAGCAGTAAGGGAGCAGTAAGGGGCCAGTAAGGGAGGGGGAGCCAATGAGTAGTAAGGGAGCAGTAAGGGAGCAGTAAGGGAGGGGGAGCCAATGAGCAGTAAGGGAGCAGTACGGGAGGGGGAGCAAGCGAGCAGTAAGGGAGCAGTAAGGGAGGGGGAGCCAGCGAGCAGTAAGGGAGCCGTAAGGAAGGGGGAGCCAGCGAGCAGTAAGGGAGCAGTAAGGGAGCAGTAAGGGAGTGGGAGCCAGCGAGCAGTAAGGGAGGTGGAGCCTGCGAGTATTAAGGGAGCAGTAAGGGAGGGGGAGCCAGGGAGCGAGCAGTAAGGGAGCAGTAAGGGAGGGGGAGCCAGCGAGCAGTAAGGGAGGGGGAGCCAGCGAGATGTAAGGGAGGGGGAGCCACCGAGCAGTAAGGGAGCAGTAAGGGAGCAGTAAGGGAGGGGGAGCAGTAAGGGAGGTGGAGCAAGCGAGCAGTAAGGGAGGGGGAGCCAGCGAGCAGTAAGGGAGGGGGAGCCAGGGAGCAGTAAGGGAGGGGGAGCCAGCGAACAGTAAGGGAGCAGTAAGGGAGGTGGAGCCAGCGAGCAGTAAGGGAGGGGGAGCCAGCGAGCAGTAAGGGAGCAGTAAGGGAGGGGGAGCCAATGAGATGTAAGGGAGCATTAAGGGAGGTGGAGCCAGGGAGCAGTAAGGGAGGGGGAGCCAGGGAGCAGTAAGGGAGGGGGAGCCAGGGAGCAGTAAGAAAGGGGGAGCCAGCGAGCAGTAAGGGAGCAGTAAGGGAGGGGGAGCCAGCGAGCAGTAAGGGAGCAGTAAGGGAGGGGGAACCAGCGAGCACTAAGGGAGCAGTAAGGGAGGTGAAGCCAGGGAGTAGTAAGGGAGGGGGAGCCTGCGAGCAGTAAGGGAGGGGGAGCCAGCGAGCAGTAAGGGAGCAGTAAGGGGGTAGTAAGGGAGGGGGAGCCAATGAGAAGTAAGGGAGCAGTAAGGGAGCAGTAAGGGAGGGGGAGCCAATGAGCAGTAAGGGAGCAGTACGGGAGGTGGAGCCAGCGAGCAGTAAGGGAGGGGGATCCAGCGAGCGAGCAGTAAGGGAGCAGTAAGGGAGGGGGAGCAAGCGAGCAGTAAGGGAGCAGTAAGGGAGGGGGAGCCAGCGAGCAGTAAGGGAGCCGTAAGGAAGGGGGAGCCAGCGAGCAGTAAGGGAGCAGTAAAGGAGCAGTAAGGGAGTGGGAGCCAACGAGCAGTAAGGGAGGTGGAGCCTGCGAGTATTAAGGGAGCAGTAAGGGAGGTGGAGCCAGGGAGCGAGCAGTAAGGGAGCAGTAAGGGAGCAGTAAGGGAGGGGGAGCAGTAAGGGAGGTGGAGCAAGCGAGCAGTAAGGGAGGGGGAGCCAGCGAGCAGTAAGGGAGGGGGAGCCAGGGAGCAGTAAGGGAGGGGGAGCCAGCGAACAGTAAGGGAGCAGTAAGGGAGGTGGAGCCAGCGAGCAGTAAGGGAGGGGGAGCCAGCGAGCACTAAGCGAGCAGTAAGGGAGCAGTAAGGGAGGGGGAGCCAATGAGATGTAAGGGAGCATTAAGGGAGGTGGAGCCAGGGAGCAGTAAGGGAGGGGGAGCCAGGGAGCAGTAAGGGAGGGGGAGCCAGGGAGCAGTAAGAGAGGGGGAGCCAGCGAACAGTAAGGGAGCAGTAAGGGAGGTGGAGCCAGCGAGCAGTAAGGGAGGGGGAGCCAGCGAGCAGTAAGGGAGCAGTAAGGGAGGGGGAGCAGTAAGGGAGGTGGAGCCAGAGAGCAGTAAGGGAGGGGGAGGGGGCAGTAAGCGAGCAGTAGGGGAGGTGGAGCCAGGGAGCAGTAAGGGAGGTGGAGCCAGCGAAAAGTTAGGGAGGGGGAGCCAGCGAGCAGTAAGGGAGCAGTAAGGGAGGGGGAACCAGCGAGCAGTAAGGGAGCAGTAAGGGAGCAGTAAGGGAGGTGGAGCCAGGGAGTAGTAAGGGAGGGGGAGCCTGCGAGCAGTAAGGGAGGGGGAGCCAGCGAGCATTAAGGGAGCAGTAAGGGAGCAGTAAGGGAGCAGTAAGGGAGGTGGAGCCAGCGAAAAGTAAGGGAGGGGGAGCCGGCGAGCAGTCAGGGAGGGGGAGCCAGCGAGCAGTAAGGGAGCAGTAAGGGAGGGGGAACCAGCGAGCAGTAAGGGAGCAGTAAGGGAGGGGGAGCCAGGGATTAGCAAGGGAGGGGGAGCCTGCGAGCAGTAAGGGAGGGGGAGCCAGCGAGCAGTAAGGGAGCAGTAAGGGGCAGTAAGGGAGGGGGAGCCAGCGAACAGTAAGGGAGGGGGAGCCAGCGAGCAGTAAGGGATCAGTAAGGGAGCAGTAAGGGAGGGGGAGCAGTAAGGGAGGTGGAGCAAGCGAGCAGTAAGGGAGGGGGAGCCAGCGAGCAGTAAGGGAGGGGGAGCCAGTGAGCAGTAAGGGAGCAGTAAAGGAGTAGTAAGGGAGGTGGAGCCAGCGAGCAGTAAGGGAGGGGGAGCCAGCGAGCAGTAAGGGAGCAGTAAGGGAGGGGGAGCCAGGGAGCATTAAGGGAGGTGGAGCCAGGGAGCAGTAAGGGAGGGGGAGCCAGGGAGCAGTAAGGGAGGGGGAGCCAGCAAACAGTAAGGGAGCAGTAAGGGAGGTGGAGCCAGCGAAAAGTAAGGGAGGGGGATCCAGCGAGCAGTAAGGGAGCAGTAAGGGAGCAGTAAGGGAGCAGTAAGGGAGGTGGAGCCAGCGAGCAGTAAGGGAGGGGGAGCCAGCGAGCAGTAAGGGAGGGGGAGCCAGTGAGCAGTAAGGGAGCAGTAAAGGAGTAGTAAGGGAGGTGGAGCCAGCGAGCAGTAAGGGAGGGGGAGCCAGCGAGCAGTAAGGGAGCAGTAAGGGAGGGGGAGCCAGGGAGCATTAAGGGAGGTGGAGCCAGCGAGCAGTAAGGGAGGGGGAGCCACCGAGCAGTAAGGGAGGGGGAGCCAGCGAGCAGTAAGGGAGGGGGAGCCAGCGAGCAGTAAGGGAGGGGGAGCCAGCTAGCAGTAAGGGAGCAGTAAGGGAGGTGGAGCCAGGGAGTAGTAAGGGAGGGGGAGCCAGCGAGCAGTAAGGGAGCAGTAAGGGAGGTGGAGCCAGCGAGCAGTAAGGGAGGTGGAGCGAGCAGTAGGGGAGGGGGAGCCACCGAGCAGTAAAAGAGGTGGAGCCAGCGAGCAGTAAGGGAGGGGGAGCCAGCGAGCAGTAAGGCAGCAGTAAGGGAGCAGTAAGGGAGGGGGAGCTAATGAGCAGTAAGGGAGCATTAAGGGAGGTGGAGCCAGGGAGCAGTAAGGGAGGGGGAGCCACTGAGCAGTAAGGGAGGGGGAGCGAGCGAGCAGTAAGGGAGGGGGAGCCAGCGAGCAGTAAGGGAGGGGGAGCCAGCGAGCAGTAAGGGAGAAGTAAGGGAGGTGGAGCCAGCGAGCAGTAAGGGAGGGGGAGCCAGTGAGCAGTAAGGGAGCAGTAAGGGAGGGGGAACCAGCGAGCAGTAAGGGAGCAGTAAGGGAGGTGGAGCCAGCGAGCAGTAAGGGAGGGTGAGCCAGCGAGCAGTAAGGGAGCAGTAAGGGAGCACTAAGGGAGGGGGAGCTAATGAGCAGTAACGGAGCATTAAGGGAGGTGGAGCCAGGGAGCAGTAAGGGAGGGGGAGCCAGGGAGCAGTAAGGGAGGGGGAGCCACTGAGCAGTAAGGGAGGGGGAGCGAGCGAGCAGTAAGGGAGGGGGAGCCAGCGAGCAGTAAGGGAGCAGTAAGGGAGGGGGAGCCAGCGAGCAGTAAGGGAGCAGTAAGGGAGCAGTAAGGGAGGGGGAGCAGTAAGGGAGGTGGAGCCAGCGAGCAGTAAGGGAGGGGGATGGGGCAGTAAGCAAGCAGTAGGGGAGGGGGAGCCAGCGAGCAGTAAGGGAGCAGTAAGGGAGGGGGAGCCAGCGAGCAGTAAGGGAGCAGTAAGGGGGCAGTAAGGGAGGGGGAGCCATCGAGCAGTAAGGGAGGTGGAGCCAGGGATCAGTAAGGGAGCAGTAAGGGAGGTGGATCCAGCGAAAAGTAAGGGAGGGGGAGCCAGCGAGCAGTAAGGGAGGGGGAACCAGCGAGCAGTAAGGGAGCAGTAAGGGAGGGGGAACCAGCGAGCAGTAAGGGAGCAGTAAGGGAGGGGGAGCCACCGAGCAGTAAGGGAGGTGGAGCCAGCGAGCAGTAAGGGAGGGGGAGCCACCGAGCAGTAAGGGAGGGGGAGCCAGCGAGCAGTAAGGGAGGGGGAGCCAGCGAGCAGTAAGGGAGGGGGAGCCAGCTAGCAGTAAGGGAGCAGTAAGGGAGGTGGAGCCAGGGAGTAGTAAGGGAGGGGGAGCCAGCGAGCAGTAAGGGAGCAGTAAGGGAGGTGGAGCCAGCGAGCAGTAAGGGAGGTGGAGCGAGCAGTAGGGGAGGGGGAGCCACCGAGCAGTAAGGGAGGGGGAGCCTGCGAGCAGTAAGGGAGGGGGAGCCAGCGAGCAGTAAGGGAGCAGTAAGGGGCCAGTAAGGGAGGGGGAGCCAATGAGTAGTAAGGGAGCAGTAAGGGAGCAGTAAGGGAGGGGGAGCCAATGAGCAGTAAGGGAGCAGTACGGGAGGGGGAGCAAGCGAGCAGTAAGGGAGCAGTAAGGGAGGGGGAGCCAGCGAGCAGTAAGGGAGCCGTAAGGAAGGGGGAGCCAGCGAGCAGTAAGGGAGCAGTAAGGGAGCAGTAAGGGAGTGGGAGCCAGCGAGCAGTAAGGGAGGTGGAGCCTGCGAGTATTAAGGGAGCAGTAAGGGAGGGGGAGCCAGGGAGCGAGCAGTAAGGGAGCAGTAAGGGAGGGGGAGCCAGCGAGCAGTAAGGGAGGGGGAGCCAGCGAGATGTAAGGGAGGGGGAGCCACCGAGCAGTAAGGGAGCAGTAAGGGAGCAGTAAGGGAGGGGGAGCAGTAAGGGAGGTGGAGCAAGCGAGCAGTAAGGGAGGGGGAGCCAGCGAGCAGTAAGGGAGGGGGAGCCAGGGAGCAGTAAGGGAGGGGGAGCCAGCGAACAGTAAGGGAGCAGTAAGGGAGGTGGAGCCAGCGAGCAGTAAGGGAGGGGGAGCCAGCGAGCAGTAAGGGAGCAGTAAGGGAGGGGGAGCCAATGAGATGTAAGGGAGCATTAAGGGAGGTGGAGCCAGGGAGCAGTAAGGGAGGGGGAGCCAGGGAGCAGTAAGGGAGGGGGAGCCAGGGAGCAGTAAGAAAGGGGGAGCCAGCGAGCAGTAAGGGAGCAGTAAGGGAGGGGGAGCCAGCGAGCAGTAAGGGAGCAGTAAGGGAGGGGGAACCAGCGAACACTAAGGGAGCAGTAAGGGAGGTGAAGCCAGGGAGTAGTAAGGGAGGGGGAGCCTGCGAGCAGTAAGGGAGGGGGAGCCAGCGAGCAGTAAGGGAGCAGTAAGGGGGTAGTAAGGGAGGGGGAGCCAATGAGAAGTAAGGGAGCAGTAAGGGAGCAGTAAGGGAGGGGGAGCCAATGAGCAGTAAGGGAGCAGTACGGGAGGTGGAGCCAGCGAGCAGTAAGGGAGGGGGATCCAGCGAGCGAGCAGTAAGGGAGCAGTAAGGGAGGGGGAGCAAGCGAGCAGTAAGGGAGCAGTAAGGGAGGGGGAGCCAGCGAGCAGTAAGGGAGCCGTAAGGAAGGGGGAGCCAGCGAGCAGTAAGGGAGCAGTAAAGGAGCAGTAAGGGAGTGGGAGCCAACGAGCAGTAAGGGAGGTGGAGCCTGCGAGTATTAAGGGAGCAGTAAGGGAGGTGGAGCCAGGGAGCGAGCAGTAAGGGAGCAGTAAGGGAGCAGTAAGGGAGGGGGAGCAGTAAGGGAGGTGGAGCAAGCGAGCAGTAAGGGAGGGGGAGCCAGCGAGCAGTAAGGGAGGGGGAGCCAGGGAGCAGTAAGGGAGGGGGAGCCAGCGAACAGTAAGGGAGCAGTAAGGGAGGTGGAGCCAGCGAGCAGTAAGGGAGGGGGAGCCAGCGAGCACTAAGCGAGCAGTAAGGGAGCAGTAAGGGAGGGGGAGCCAATGAGATGTAAGGGAGCATTAAGGGAGGTGGAGCCAGGGAGCAGTAAGGGAGGGGGAGCCAGGGAGCAGTAAGGGAGGGGGAGCCAGGGAGCAGTAAGAGAGGGGGAGCCAGCGAACAGTAAGGGAGCAGTAAGGGAGGTGGAGCCAGCGAGCAGTAAGGGAGGGGGAGCCAGCGAGCAGTAAGGGAGCAGTAAGGGAGGGGGAGCAGTAAGGGAGGTGGAGCCAGAGAGCAGTAAGGGAGGGGGAGGGGGCAGTAAGCGAGCAGTAGGGGAGGTGGAGCCAGGGAGCAGTAAGGGAGGTGGAGCCAGCGAAAAGTTAGGGAGGGGGAGCCAGCGAGCAGTAAGGGAGCAGTAAGGGAGGGGGAACCAGCGAGCAGTAAGGGAGCAGTAAGGGAGCAGTAAGGGAGGTGGAGCCAGGGAGTAGTAAGGGAGGGGGAGCCTGCGAGCAGTAAGGGAGGGGGAGCCAGCGAGCATTAAGGGAGCAGTAAGGGAGCAGTAAGGGAGCAGTAAGGGAGGTGGAGCCAGCGAAAAGTAAGGGAGGGGGAGCCGGCGAGCAGTCAGGGAGGGGGAGCCAGCGAGCAGTAAGGGAGCAGTAAGGGAGGGGGAACCAGCGAGCAGTAAGGGAGCAGTAAGGGAGGGGGAGCCAGGGATTAGCAAGGGAGGGGGAGCCTGCGAGCAGTAAGGGAGGGGGAGCCAGCGAGCAGTAAGGGAGCAGTAAGGGGCAGTAAGGGAGGGGGAGCCAGCGAACAGTAAGGGAGGGGGAGCCAGCGAGCAGTAAGGGATCAGTAAGGGAGCAGTAAGGGAGGGGGAGCAGTAAGGGAGGTGGAGCAAGCGAGCAGTAAGGGAGGGGGAGCCAGCGAGCAGTAAGGGAGGGGGAGCCAGTGAGCAGTAAGGGAGCAGTAAAGGAGTAGTAAGGGAGGTGGAGCCAGCGAGCAGTAAGGGAGGGGGAGCCAGCGAGCAGTAAGGGAGCAGTAAGGGAGGGGGAGCCAGGGAGCATTAAGGGAGGTGGAGCCAGGGAGCAGTAAGGGAGGGGGAGCCAGGGAGCAGTAAGGGAGGGGGAGCCAGCAAACAGTAAGGGAGCAGTAAGGGAGGTGGAGCCAGCGAAAAGTAAGGGAGGGGGATCCAGCGAGCAGTAAGGGAGCAGTAAGGGAGCAGTAAGGGAGCAGTAAGGGAGGTGGAGCCAGCGAAAAGTAAGGGAGGGGGAGCCGGCGAGCAGTCAGGGAGGGGGAGCCAGCGAGCAGTAAGGGAGCAGTAAGGGAGGGGGAACCAGCGAGCAGTAAGGGAGCAGTAAGGGAGGGGGAGCCAGGGAGTAGCAAGGGAGGGGGAGCCTGCGAGCAGTAAGGGAGGGGGAGCCAGCGAGCAGTAAGGGAGCAGTAAGGGGCAGTAAGGGAGGGGGAGCCAGCGAACAGTAAGGGAGGGGGAGCCAGCGAGCAGTAAGGGAGCAGTAAGGGAGCAGTAAGGGAGGGGGAGCAGTAAGGGAGGTGGAGCAAGCGAGCAGTAAGGGAGGGGGAGCCAGCGAGCAGTAAGGGAGGGGGAGCCAGTGAGCAGTAAGGGAGCAGTAAAGGAGTAGTAAGGGAGGTGGAGCCAGCGAGCAGTAAGGGAGGGGGAGCCAGCGAGCAGTAAGGGAGCAGTAAGGGAGGGGGAGCCAGGGAGCATTAAGGGAGGTGGAGCCAGGGAGCAGTAAGGGAGGGGGAGCCAGGGAGCAGTAAGGGAGGGGGAGCCAGCAAACAGTAAGGGAGCAGTAAGGGAGGTGGAGCCAGCGAAAAGTAAGGGAGGGGGATCCAGCGAGCAGTAAGGGAGCAGTAAGGGAGGGGGAACCAGCGAGCAGTAAGGGAGCAGTAAGGGAGGTGGAGCCAGGGAGTAGTAAGGGAGGGGGAGCCTGCGAGCAGTAAGGGAGTGGGAGCCAGCGAGCATTAAGGGAGCAGTAAGGGGGCAGTAAGGGAGGGGGAGCCAGCAAGCGGTAAGGGAGGAGGAGCCAGGGAGCAGTAAGGGAGCAGTAAGGGAGGTGAAGCCAGGGAGTAGCAAGGGAGGGGGAGCCTGCGAGCAGTAAGGGAGGGGTAGCCAGCGAGCAGTAAGGGAGCAGTAAGGGGGCAGTAAGGGAGGGGGAGCCAATGAGAAGTAAGGGAGCAGTAAGGGAGCAGTAAGGGAGGGGGAGCCAATGAGCAGTAAGGGAGCAGTACGGGAGGTGGAGCCAGCGAGCAGTAAGGGAGGGGGAGCCAGCGAGCAGTAAGGGAGCAGTAAGGGAGGGGGAGCAGTAAGGGAGGTGGAGCCAGCGAGCAGTAAGGGAGGGGGAGGGGGCAGTAAGCGAGCAGTAGGGGAGGTGGAGCCAGGGAGCAGTAAGGGAGGTGGAGCCAGCGAAAAGTAAGGGAGGGGGATCCAGCGAGCAGTAAGGGAGCAGTAAGGGAGGGGGAACCAGCGAGCAGTAAGGGAGCAGTAAGGGAGGTGGAGCCAGGCAGTAGTAAGGGAGGGGGAGCCTGCGAGCAGTAAGGGAGGGGGAGCCAGCGAGCATTAAGGGAGCAGTAAGGGGACAGTAAGGGAGGGGGAGCCAGCAAGCGGTAAGGGAGGAGGAGCCAGGGAGCAGTAAGGGAGCAGTAAGGGAGGTGAAGCCAGGGAGTAGTAAGGGAGGGGGAGCCTGCGAGCAGTAAGGGAGGGGTAGCCAGCGAGCAGTAAGGGAGCAGTAAGGGGGCAGTAAGGGAGGGGGAGCCAATGAGAAGTAAGGGAGCCGTAAGGGAGCAGTAAGGGAGGGGGAGCCAATGAGCAGTAAGGGAGCAGTACGGGAGGTGGAGCCAGCGAGCAGTAAGGGATGGGGATCCAGCGAGCGAGCAGTAAGGGAGCAGTAAGGGAGGGGGAGCCAGCGAGCAGTAAGGGAGCAGTAAGGGAGGGGGAGCCAGCGAGCAGTAAGGGAGCAGTAAGGGAGGGGGAACCAGCGAGCAGTAAGGGAGCAGTAAGGGAGGTGGAGCCAGGGAGTAGTAAGGGAGGGGGAGCCTGCGAGCAGTAAGGGAGGGGGAGCCAGCGAGCAGTAAGGGAGCAGTAAGGGGGCAGTAAGGGAGGGGGAGCCAGCGAGCAGTAAGGGAGGTGGAGCCAGGGAGCAGTAAGGGAGCAGTAAGGGAGGTGGAGCCGGGAGCAGTAAGGGAGATGGAGCCAGCGAAAAGTAAGGGAGGGGGAGCCAGCGAGCAGTAAGGCAGCAAGGGAGCAGTAAGGGAGGGGGAGCTAATGAGCAGTAAGGGAGCATTAAGGGAGGTGGAGCCAGGGAGCAGTAAGGGAGGGGGAGCCAGAGAGCAGTAAGGGAGCAGTAAGGGAGGGGGAGCCAGGGAGCAGTAAGGGAGGGGGAGCCAGCGAGCAGTAAGGCAGCAGTAAGGGAGCAGTAAGTTAGAGGGAGCCAATGAGCAGTAATGGAGCATTAAGGGAAGTGGAGCCAGGGAGCAGTAAGGGAGGGGGAGCCAGTGAGCAGTAAGGGAGGGGGTGCCAGGGAGCAGTAAGGGAGGGGGAGCCAGCGAGCAGTAAGGGAGCAGTAAGGGAGGTGGAGCCAGGGAGTAGTAAGGGAGGGGGAGCCAGCGAGCAGTAAGGGAGCAGTAAGGGAGGTGGAGCAATCGAGCAGTAAGGGAGGTGGAGCGAGCAGTAGGGGAGGGGGAGCCAGTGAGCAGTTAGGGAGGGGGGGCCAGCGAGCAGTAAGGGAGGTGGAGCCAGGGAGCAGTAAGGGAGGTGGAGCCAGCGAGCAGTAAGGGAGGGGGAGCCAGGGAGCCAGGGAGCAGTAAGGGAGGTGGAGCCAGCAAGCAGAAAGGGAGGGGGAGCCAGCGAGCAGTAAGGGAGCAGTAAGGGAGGTGGAGCCAGCCAGCAGTAAGGGAGGGGGAGCCAGCGAGCAGTAAGGGAGCAGTAAGGGAGGGGGAGCCAGCGAGCAGTAAGGGAGCAGTAAGGGAGGGGGAACCAGCGAGCAGTAATGAAGCAGTAAGGGAGGTGAAGCCAGGGAGTAGTAAGGGAGGGGGAGCCTGCGAGCAGTAAGGGAGGGGGAGCCAGCGAGCAGTAAGGGAGCAGTAAGGGGGCAGTAAGGGAGGGGGAGCCAATGAGCAGTAAGGGAGCAGTAAGGGAGCAGTAAGGGAGGGGGAGCCAATGAGCAGTAAGGGAGCAGTACGGGAGGTGGAGCCAGCGAGCAGTAAGGGAGGGGGATCCAGCGAGCGAGCAGTAAGGGAGCAGTAAGGGAGGGGGAGCCAGCGAAAAGTAAAGGAGGGGGAGCCAGCTAGCAGTAAGGGAGGGGGAGCCAGCGAGCAGTAAGGGAGCAGAAAGGGAGCAGTAAGGGAGGGGGAGCTAATGAGCAGTAAGGGAGCATTAAGGGAGGTGGAGCCAGGGAGCAGTAAGGGAGGGGGATCCAGCGAGCGAACAGTAAGGGAGCAGTAAGGGAGGGGGAGCCAGCGAGCAGTAAGGGAGCAGAAAGGGAGGGGGAGCCAGCGAGCAGTAAGGGAGCCGTAAGGAAGGGGGAGCCAGCGAGCAGTAAAGGAGCAGTAAGGGAGCAGTTAGGGAGTGGGAGCCAGCGAGCAGTAAGGGAGGTGGAGCCTGCGAGCATTAAGGGAGCAGTAAGGGAGGTGGAGCCAGCGAACAGTAAGGGAGCAGTAAGGGAGGTGGAGCCAGCGAGCAGTAAGGGAGGGGGAGCCAGCGAGCAGTAAGGGAGCAGTAAGGGAGCAGTAAGGGAGGGGGAGCAGTAAGGGAGGTGGAACAAGCGAGCAGTAAGGGAGCGGGAGCCAGCGAGCAGTAAGGGAGGGGGAGCCAGGGAGCAGTAAGGGAGGGGGAGCCAGCGAACAGTAAGGGAGAAGTAAGGGAGGTGGAGCCAGCGAGCAGTAAGGGAGGGGGAGCCAGCGAGCAGTAAGGGAGCAGTAAGGGAGCAGTAAGGGAGGGGGAGCAAATGATCAGTAAGGGAGGGGGAGCCAGGGAGCAGTAAGGGAGGGGGAGCCAGCGAACAGTAAGGGAGCAGTAAGGGAGGTGGAGCCAGCGAGAAGTAAGGGAGGGGGAGCCAGCGAGCAGTAAGGGAGCAGTAAGGGAGGGGGAGCAGTAAGGGAGGTGGAGCCAGCGAGCAGTAAGGGAGGGGGAGGGGGCAGTAAGCGAGCAGTAGGGGAGGTGGAGCCAGGGAGCAGTAAGGGAGGTGGAGCCAGCGAAAAGTAAGGGAGGGGGAGCCAGCGAGCAGTAAGGGAGCAGGAAGGGAGGGGGAACCAGCGAGCAGTAAGGGAGCAGTAAGGGAGGTGGAGCCAGGGAGTAGTAAGGGAGGGGGAGCCTGCGAGCAGTAAGGGAGGGGGAGCAAGCGAGCATTAAGGGAGCAGTAAGGGGGCAGTAAGGGAGGGGGAGCCAGCAAGCGGTAAGGGAGGAGGAGCCAGGGAGCAGTAAGGGAGCAGTAAGGGAGCAGTAAGGGAGGGGGAGCCAATGAGCAGTAATGGAGCAGTAAGGGAGGGGGGGCCAGGGAGCAGTAAAGGAGGGGGAGCCAGCGAGCAGTAAGGGAGGGGGAGCCAGGAAGCAGTAAGGGAGCAGTAAAGGAGGGGGAGCCAGGGAGCAGTAAGGGAGGGGGAGCCAGCGAGCAGTAAGGCAGCAGTAAGGGAGCAGTAAGGGAGGGGGAGCCAATGAGCAGTAATGGAGCATTAAGGGAAGTGGAGCCAGGGAGCAGTAAGGGAGGGGGAGCCAGCGAGCAGTAAGGGAGGGGGAGCCAGGGAGCAGTAAGGGAGGGGGAGCCAGCGAGGAGTAAGGGAGCAGTAAGGGAGGTGGAGCCAGGGAGTAGTAAGGGAGGGGGAGCCAGCGAGCAGTAAGGGAGCAGTAAGGGAGGTGGAGCCAGCGAGCAGTAAGGGAGGTGGAGCGAGCAGTAGGGGAGGGGGAGCCAGCGAGCAGTAAGGGAGGGGGAGCTAATGAGCAGTAAGGGAGCATTAAGGGAAGTGGAGCCAGGGAGCAGTAAGGGAGGGGTAGCCAGGGAGCAGTAAGGGAGGGGGAGCCACTGAGTAGTAAGGGAGGGGGAGCGAGCGAGCAGTAAGGGAGGGGGAGCCAGCGAGCAGTAAGGGAGGGGGAGCCAGCGAGCAGTAAGGGAGCAGTAAGGGAGGTGGAGCCAGCCAGCAGTAAGGGAGGGGGAGCCAGCGAGCAGTAAGGGAGCAGTAAGGGAGGGGGAACCAGCGAGCAGAAAGGGAGCAGTAAGGGAGGTGGAGCCAGGGAGTAGTAAGGGAGGGGGAGCCTGCAAGCAGTAAGGGAGGGGGAGCCAATGAGCAGTAAAGGAGCAGTAAGGGAGGGGGGGCAAGCGAGCAGTAAGGGAGCAGTAAGGGAGCAGTAAGGGAGGGGGGGCCAGCGAGCAGTAAGGCAGGGGGAGCCAGCGAGCAGTAAGGGAGCAGTAAGGGAGGTGGAGCCAGCGATCAGTAAGGGAGGGGGAGCCAGCGAGCAGTAAGGGAGCAGTAAGGGAGGGGGAACCAGCGAGCAGTAAGGGAGCAGTAAGGGAGGTGGAGCCAGGGAGTAGTAAGGGAGGGGGAGCCTGCAAGCAGTAAGGGAGGGGGAGCCAATGAGCAGTAAAGGAGCAGTAAGGGAGGGGGGGCAAGCGAGCAGTAAGGGAGCAGTAAGGGAGCAGTAAGGGAGGGGGAGCCAATGAGCAGTAAGGGAGCAGTAAGGGAGGGGGGGCCAGCGAGCAGTAAGGGAGGGGGAGCCAGGGAGAAGTAAGGAAGCAGTAAGGGAGCAGTAAGGGAGGTGAAGCCAATGAGCAGTAAGGGAGCATTAAGGGAGGTGGAGCCAGGGAGCAGTAAGGGAGGTGGAGCCAGCGAGCAGTAAGGGAGCATTAAGGGAGGTGGAGCCAGGGAGCAGTAAGGGAGGAGGAGCCAGCGAGCAGTAAGGGAGTAGTAAGGGAGCAGTAAGGGAGGGGGAGCCAGCGAGCAGTAAGGGAGCAGTAAGGGAGGTGGAGCCAGCGAGCAGTAAGGGAGGGGGAGCCAGCGAACAGTAAGGGAGCAGTAAGGGAGGAGGACCCAGCGAGCAGTAAGGGAGCAGTAAGGGAGGTGGAGCCAGGGAGTAGTAAGGGAGGGGGAGCCTGCAAGCAGTAAGGGAGGGGGAGCCAATGAGCAATAAAGGAGCAGTAAGGGAGGGGGGGCAAGCGAGGTGTAAGGGAGCAGTAAGGGAGCAGTAAGGGAGGGGGAGCCAATGAGCAGTAAAGGAGCAGTAAGGGAGGGGGGGCCAGCGAGCAGTAAGGGAGGGGGAGCCAGCGAGAAGTAAGGGAGCAGTAAGGGAGCAGTAAGGGAGGGGGAGCAAGCGAGCCGTAAGGGAGCAGTAAGGGAGAAGTAAGAGAGGGGGAGCAGTAAGGGAGGTGGAGCCAAGGAGCAGTAAGGGAGGGGGAGCCAGGGAGCAGTAAGGGAGGTGGAGCCACTGAGCAGTAAGGGAGGGGGAGTTAGCGAGCATTAAGGGAGGGGGAGCAAGTGAGCAGTAAGGGAGGGGCAGCCAGCGAGCAGTAAGGGAGGGGGAGCCAGGGAGCAGTAAGGGAGGTGGAGCCAGCGAGCAATAAGGGAGGGGGAGCCAGCGAGCAGTAAGGGAGGGGGAGCCAGCGAGCAGTAAGGGAGCACTAAGGGAGGTGTAGCCAGCGAGCAGTAAGGGAGGGGGAGCCAGCGAGCAGTACGGGAGCAGTAAGGGAGGGGGAACCAGCGAGCAGTAAGGGAGCAGTAAGGGAGGTGGAGCCAGGGAGTAGTAAGGGAGGGGGAGCCTGCAAGCAGTAAGGGAGGGGGAGCCATTGAGCAGTAAAGGAGCAGTAAGGGAGGGGGGGCAAGCGAGCAGTAAGGGAGCAGTAAGGGAGCAGTAAGGGAGGGGGAGCCAATGAGCAGTAAGGGAGCAGTAAGGGAGGGGGGGCCAGCGAGCAGTAAGGGAGGGGGAGCCAACGAGAAGTAAGGGAGCAGTAAGGGAGCAGTAAGGGAGGGGGAGCCAATGAGCAGTAAGGGAGCATTAAGGGAGGTGGAGCCAGGGAGCAGTAAGGGAGGTGGAGCCAGCGAGCAGTAAGGGAGGAGGAGCCAGCGAGCAGTAAGGGAGCAGTAAGGGAGCAGTAAGGGAGGGGGAGCCAGCGAGCAGTAAGGGAGCAGTAAAGGAGGTGGAGCCAGCGAGCAGTAAGGGAGGGGGAGCCAGCGAACAGTAAGGGAGCAGTAAGGGAGGGGGAACCAGCGAGCAGTAAGGGAGCAGTAAGGGAGGTGGAGCCAGGGAGTAGTAAGGGAGGGGGAGCCTGCAAGCAGTAAGGGAGGGGGAGCCAATGAGCAGTAAAGGAGCAGTAAGGGAGGGGGGGCAAGCGAGGTGTAAGGGAGCAGTAAGGGAGCAGTAAGGGAGGGGGAGCCAATGAGCAGTAAGGGAGCAGTAAGGTAGCAGTAAAGGAGGGGGAGCCAGCGAGCAGTAAGGGAGCAGTAAGGGAGGTGGAGCCAGCGAGCAGTAAGGAAGGGGGAGCCAGCGAACAGTAAGGGAGCAGTAAGGGAGGGGGAACCAGCGAGCAGTAAGGGAGCAGTAAGGGAGGTTGAGCCAGGGAGTAGTAAGGGAGGGGGAGCCTGCAAGCAGTAAGGGAGGGGGAGCCAATGAGCAGTAAAGGAGCAGTAAGGGAGGGGGGGTAAGCGAGGTGTAAGGGAGCAGTAAGGGAGCAGTAAGGGAGGGGGAGCCAATGAGCAGTAAGGGAGCAGTAAGGGAGGGGGGGCAAGCGAGGTGTAAGGGAGCAGTAAGGGAGCAGTAAGGGAGGGGGAGCCAATGAGCAGTAAGGGAGCAGTAAGGGAGGGGGGGCCAGCGAGCAGTAAGGGAGGGGGAGCCAGCGAGAAGTAAGGAAGCAGTAAGGGAGCAGTAAGGGAGGTGAAGCCAATGAGCAGTAAGGGAGCATTAAGGGAGGTGGAGCCAGGGAGCAGTAAGGGAGGTGGAGCCAGCGAGCAGTAAGGGAGGAGGAGCCAGCGAGCAGTAAGGGAGTAGTAAGGGAGCAGTAAGGGAGGGGGAGCCAGCGAGCAGTAAGGGAGCAGTAAGGGAGGTGGAGCCAGCGAGCAGTAAGGGAGGGGGAGCCAGCCAACAGTAAGGGAGCAGTAAGGGAGGAGGAACCAGCGAGCAGTAAGGGAGCAGTAAGGGAGGTGGAGCCAGGGAGTAGTAAGGGAGGGGGAGCCTGCAAGCAGTAAGGGAGGGGGAGCCAATGAGCAATAAAGGAGCAGTAAGGGAGGGGGGGCAAGCGAGGTGTAAGGGAGCAGTAAGGGAGCAGTAAGGGAGGGGGAGCCAATGAGCAGTAAGGGAGCAGTAAGGAAGGGGGGGCCAGCGAGCAGTAAGGGAGGGGGAGCCAGCGAGAAGTAAGGGAGCAGTAATGGAGCAGTAAGGGAGAAGTAAGAGAGGGGGAGCAGTAAGGGAGGTGGAGCCAAGGAGCAGTAAGGGAGGGGGAGCCAGGGAGCAGTAAGGGAGGTGGAGCCACTGAGCAGTAAGGGAGGGGGAGCGAGCGAGCATTAAGGGAGGGGGAGCAAGTGAGCAGTAAGGGAGGGGGAGCCAGCGAGCAGTAAGGGAGCAGTAAGGGAGGTGGAGCCAGCGAGCAGTAAGGGAGGGGGAGCCAGCGAGCAGTAAGGGAGCAGTAAGGGAGGGGGAACCAGCGAACAGTAAGGGAGCAGTAAGGGAGGTGGAGCCAGGGAGTAGTAAGGGAGGGGGAGCCTGCAAGCAGTAAGGGAGGGGGAGCCAATGAGCAGTAAAGGAGCAGTAAGGGAGGGGGGGAAAGCGAGCAGTAAGGGAGCAGTAAGGGAGCATTAAGGGAGGGGGAGCCAATGAGCAGTAAGGGAGCAGTAAGGGAGGGGGGCCAGGGAGCAGTAAGGGAGGGGGAGCCAGCGAGAAGTAAGGGAGCAGTAAGGGAGCAGTAAGAGAGGGGGAGCCAATGAGCAGTAAGGGAGCATTAAGGGAGGTGGAGCCAGGGAGCAGTAAGGGAGGTGGAGCCAGCGAGCAATAAGGGAGGGGGAGCCAGCGAGCAGTAAGGGAGGGGGAGCCAGCGAGCAGTAAGGGAGCAGTAAGGGAGGTGGAGCCAGCGAGCAGTAAGGGAGGGGGAGCCAGCGAGCAGTAAGGGAGCAGTAAGGGAGGGGGAACCAGCGAGCAGTAAGGGAGCAGTAAGGGAGGTGGAGCCAGGGAGTAGTAAGGGAGGGGGAGCCTGCAAGCAGTAAGGGAGGGGGAGCCATTGAGCAGTAAAGGAGCAGTAAGGGAGGGGGGGCAAGCGAGCAGTAAGGGAGCAGTAAGGGAGCAGTAAGGGAGGGGGAGCCAATGAGCAGTAAGGGAGCAGTAAGGGAGGGGGGGCCAGCGAGCAGTAAGGGAGGGGGAGCCAGCGAGAAGTAAGGGAGCAGTAAGGGAGCAGTAAGGGAGGGGGAGCCAATGAGCAGTAAGGGAGCATTAAGGGAGGTGGAGCCAGGGAGCAGTAAGGGAGGTGGAGCCAGCGAGCAGTAAGGGAGGAGGAGCCAGCGAGCAGTAAGGGAGCAGTAAGGGAGGGGGAGCCAGCGAGCAGTAAGGGAGCAGTAAAGGAGGTGGAGCCAGCGAGCAGTAAGGGAGGGGGAGCCTGCAAGCAGTAAGGGAGGGGGAGCCAATGAGCAGTAAAGGAGCAGTAAGGGAGGGGGGGCAAGCGAGGTGTAAGGGAGCAGTAAGGGAGCAGTAAGGGAGGGGGAGCCAATGAGCAGTAAGGGAGCAGTAAGGGAGCAGTAAGGGAGGTGGAGCCAGTGAGCAGTAAGGGAGGGGGAGCCAGCGAACAGTAAGGGAGCAGTAAGGGAGGGGGAACCACCGAGCAGTAAGGGAGCAGTAAGGGAGGTTGAGCCAGGGAGTAGTAAGGGAGGGGGAGCCTGCAAGCAGTAAGGGAGGGGTAGCCAATGAGCAGTAAAGGAGCAGTAAGGGAGGGGGGGTAAGCGAGGTGTAAGGGAGCAGTAAGGGAGCAGTAAGGGAGGGGGAGCCTGCAAGCAGTAAGGGAGGTGGAGCCAATGAGCAGTAAAGGAGCAGTAAGGGAGGGGGGGTAAGCGAGGTGTAAGGGAGCAGTAAGGGAGCAGTAAGGGAGGGGGAGCCAATGAGCAGTAAGGGAGCAGTAAGGGAGGGGGGGCAAGCGAGGTGTAAGGGAGCAGTAAGGGAGCAGTAAGGGAGGGGGAGCCAATGAGCAGTAAGGGAGGTGGAGCCAGCGAAAAGTAAGGGAGGGGGAGCCAGCGAGCAGTAAGGCAGCAGTAAGGGAACGGTAAGGGAGGGGGAGCTAATGAGCAGTAAGGGAGCATTAAGGGAGGTGGAGCCAGGGAGCAGTAAGGGAGGGGGAGCCAGGGAGCAGTAAGGGAGGTGGAGCCACTGAGCAGTAAGGGAGGGGGAGCGAGCGAGCATTAAGGGAGGGGGAGCCAGCGAGCAGTAAGGGAGGGGGAGCCAGCGAGCAGTAAGGGAGCAGTAAGGGAGGTGGAGCCAGCGAGCAGTAAGGGAGGGGGAGCCAGCGAGCAGTAAGGGAGCAGTAAGGGAGGGGGAACCAGCGAGCAGTAAGGGAGCAGTAAGGGAGGTGGAGCCAGGGACTAGTAAGGGAGGGGGAGCCTGCAAGCAGTAAGGGAGGGGGAGCCAATGAGCAGTAAAGGAGCAGTCAGGGAGGGGGGGCAAGCGAGCAGTAAGGGAGCAGTAAGGGAGCAGTAAGGGAGGGGGAGCCAATGAGCAGTAAGGGAGCAGTAAGGGAGGGGGGCCAGCGAGCAGTAAGGGAGGGGGAGCCAGCGAGAAGTAAGGGAGCAGTAAGGGAGCAGTAAGAGAGGGGGAGCCAATGAGCAGTAAGGGAGCATTAAGGGAGGTGGAGCCAGGGAGCAGTAAGGGAGGTGGAGCCAGCGAGCAGTAAGGGAGGGGGAGCCAGAGAGCAGTAAGGGAGCAGAAAGGGAGCAGAAAGGGAGGGGGAGCCAATGAGCAGTAAGGGAGCATTAAGGGAGGTTGAGCCAGGGAGCAGTAAGGGAGGGGGAGCCAATGAGCAGTAAGGGAGCAGTAAGGGAGGGGGGGCCAGCGAGCAGTAAGGGAGGGGGAGCCAGCGAGAAGTAAGGGAGCAGTAATTGAGCAGTAAGGGAGGGGGAGCCAATGAGCAGTAAGGGAGCATTAAGGGAGGTGGAGTCAGGGAGCAGTAAGGGAGGTGGAGCCAGCGAGCAGTAAGGGAGGGGGAGCCAGGGAGCAGTAAGGGAGGGGGAGCCAGGGAGCAGTAAGGGAGGGGGAGCCAATGAGCAGTAAGGGAGCATTAAGGGAGGTGGAGCCAGGGAGCAGTAAGGGAGGGGGAGCCAGGGAGCAGTAAGGGAGGGGGAGCCAGGGAGCAGTAAGGGAGGGGGAGCCAGCGAACAGTAAGGGAGCAGTAAGGGAGGTGGAGCCAGCGAGCAGTAAGGGAGGGGCAGCCAGCGAGCAGTAAGGGAGCAGTAAGGGAGGGGGATCAGTAAGGGAGGTGGAGCAAGCGAGCAGTAAGGGAGGGGCAGCCAGCGAGCAGTAAGGGAGCAGTAAGGGAGGGGGAGCAGTAAGGGAGGTGGAGCAAGCGAGCAGTAAGGGAGGGGGAGCCAGCGAGCAGTAAGGGAGGGGGAGCCATGGAGCAGTAAGGGAGGGGGAGCCAGCGAACAGTAAGGGAGCAGTAAGGGAGGTGGAGCCAGCGAGCAGTAAGGGAGGGGGAGCCAGCGAGCAGTAAGGGAGCAGTAAGAGAGGGGGAGCCAATGAGCAGTAAGGGAGCATTAAGGGAGGTGGAGCCAGGGAGCAGTAAGGGAGGGGGAGCCAGGGACCAGTAAGGGAGGGGGAGTCAGGGAGCAGTAAGGGAGGGGGAGCCAGCGAACAGTAAGGGAGCAGTAAGGGAGGTGGAGCCAGCGAGCAGTAAGGGAGGGGGAGCCAGCGAGCAGTAAGGGAGCAGTAAGGGAGGGGGAGCAGTAAGGGAGGTGGAGCCAGCGAGCAGATAGGGAGGGGGAGGGGGCAGTAAGCGAGCAGTAGGGGAGGTGGAGCCAGGGAGCAGTAAGGGAGGGGGAGCCTGCGAGCAGTAAGGGAGGGGGAGCCAGCAAGCGGTAAGGGAGGAGGAGCCAGGGAGCAGTAAGGGAGCAGTAAGGGAGGTGGAGCCAGCGAAAAGTAAGGGAGGGGGAGCCAGCGAGCAGTAAGGGAGCAGTAAGGGAGGGGGAACCAGCGAGCAGTAAGGGAGCAGTAAGGGAGGTGGAGCCAGGGAGTAGTAAGGGAGGGGGAGCCTTCGAGCAGTAAGGGAGGGGGAGCCAGCGAGCATTAAGGGAGCAGTAAGGGGGCAGTAAGGGAGGGGGAGCCAGCAAGCGGTAAGGGAGGAGGAGCCAGGGAGCAGTAAGGGAGCAGTAAGGGAGGTGGAGCCAGCGAAAAGTAAAGGAGGGGGGGCCAGCGAGCAGTAAGGGAGGGGGAGCCAGCGAGAAGTAAGGGAGCAGTAAGGGAGCAGTAAGGGAGGGGGAGCCAATGAGCAGTAAGGGAGCATTAAGGGAGGTGGAGCCAGGGAGCAGTAAGGGAGGTGGAGCCAGCGAGCAGTAAGGGAGGAGGAGCCAGCGAGCAGTAAGGGAGCAGTAAGGGAGGGGGAGCCAGCGAGCAGTAAGGGAGCAGTAAAGGAGGTGGAGCCAGCGAGCAGTAAGGGAGGGGGAGCCTGCAAGCAGTAAGGGAGGGGGAGCCAATGAGCAGTAAAGGAGCAGTAAGGGAGGGGGGGCAAGCGAGGTGTAAGGGAGCAGTAAGGGAGCAGTAAGGGAGGGGGAGCCAATGAGCAGTAAGGGAGCAGTAAGGGAGCAGTAAGGGAGGTGGAGCCAGTGAGCAGTAAGGGAGGGGGAGCCAGCGAACAGTAAGGGAGCAGTAAGGGAGGGGGAACCACCGAGCAGTAAGGGAGCAGTAAGGGAGGTTGAGCCAGGGAGTAGTAAGGGAGGGGGAGCCTGCAAGCAGTAAGGGAGGGGTAGCCAATGAGCAGTAAAGGAGCAGTAAGGGAGGGGCGGTAAGCGAGGTGTAAGGGAGCAGTAAGGGAGCAGTAAGGGAGGGGGAGCCTGCAAGCAGTAAGGGAGGTGGAGCCAATGAGCAGTAAAGGAGCAGTAAGGGAGGGGGGGTAAGCGAGGTGTAAGGGAGCAGTAAGGGAGCAGTAAGGGAGGGGGAGCCAATGAGCAGTAAGGGAGCAGTAAGGGAGGGGGGGCAAGCGAGGTGTAAGGGAGCAGTAAGGGAGCAGTAAGGGAGGGGGAGCCAATGAGCAGTAAGGGAGCAGTAAGGGAGGGGGGGCCAGCGAGCAGTAAGGGAGGGGGAGCCAGCGAGAAGTAAGGGAGCAGTAAGGGAGCAGTAAGGGAGGGGGAGGCAGCGAGCAGTAAGGGAGCAGTAAGGGAGCAGTAAGAGAGGGGGAGCAGTAAGGGAAGTGGAGCCAGGGAGCAGTAAGGGAGGTGGAGCCAGCGAAAAGTAAGGGAGGGGGAGCCAGCGAGCAGTAAGGCAGCAGTAAGGGAACAGTAAGGGAGGGGGAGCTAATGAGCAGTAAGGGAGCATTAAGGGAGGTGGAGCCAGGGAGCAGTAAGGGAGGGGGAGCCAGGGAGCAGTAAGGGAGGTGGAGCCACTGAGCAGTAAGGGAGGGGGAGCGAGCGAGCATTAAGGGAGGGGGAGCCAGCGAGCAGTAAGGGAGGGGGAGCCAGCGAGCAGTAAGGGAGCAGTAAGGGAGGTGGAGCCAGCGAGCAGTAAGGGAGGGGGAGCCAGCGAGCAGTAAGGGAGCAGTAAGGGAGGGGGAACCAGCGAGCAGTAAGGGAGCAGTAAGGGAGGTGGAGCCAGGGACTAGTAAGGGAGGGGGAGCCTGCAAGCAGTAAGGGAGGGGGAGCCAATGAGCAGTAAAGGAGCAGTCAGGGAGGGGGGGCAAGCGAGCAGTAAGGGAGCAGTAAGGGAGCAGTAAGGGAGGGGGAGCCAATGAGCAGTAAGGGAGCAGTAAGGGAGGGGGGCCAGCGAGCAGTAAGGGAGGGGGAGCCAGCGAGAAGTAAGGGAGCAGTAAGGGAGCAGTAAGAGAGGGGGAGCCAATGAGCAGTAAGGGAGCATTAAGGGAGGTGGAGCCAGGGAGCAGTAAGGGAGGTGGAGCCAGCGAGCAGTAAGGGAGGGGGAGCCAGCGAGCAGTAAGGGAGCAGAAAGGGAGCAGAAAGGGAGGGGGAGCCAATGAGCAGTAAGGGAGCATTAAGGGAGGTTGAGCCAGGGAGCAGTAAGGGAGGGGGAGCCAATGAGCAGTAAGGGAGCAGTAAGGGAGGGGGGGCCAGCGAGCAGTAAGGGAGGGGGAGCCAGCGAGAAGTAAGGGAGCAGTAATTGAGCAGTAAGGGAGGGGGAGCCAATGAGCAGTAAGGGAGCATTAAGGGAGGTGGAGTCAGGGAGCAGTAAGGGAGGTGGAGCCAGCGAGCAGTAAGGGAGGGGGAGCCAGGGAGCAGTAAGGGAGGTGGAGCCAGCGAGCAGTAAGGGAGGGGCAGCCAGCGAGCAGTAAGGGAGCAGTAAGGGAGGGGGATCAGTAAGGGAGGTGGAGCAAGCGAGCAGTAAGGGAGGGGCAGCCAGCGAGCAGTAAGGGAGCAGTAAGGGAGGGGGAGCAGTAAGGGAGGTGGAGCAAGCGAGCAGTAAGGGAGGGGGAGCCAGCGAGCAGTAAGGGAGGGGGAGCCATGGAGCAGTAAGGGAGGGGGAGCCAGCGAACAGTAAGGGAGCAGTAAGGGAGGTGGAGCCAGCAAGCAGTAAGGGAGGGGGAGCCAGCGAGCAGTAAGGGAGCAGTAAGGGAGGGGGAGCCAATGAGCAGTAAGGGAGCATTAAGGGAGGTGGAGCCAGGGAGCAGTAAGGGAGGGGGAGCCAGGGACCAGTAAGGGAGGGGGAGTCAGGGAGCAGTAAGGGAGGGGGAGCCAGCGAACAGTAAGGGAGCAGTAAGGGAGGTGGAGCCAGCGAGCAGTAAGGGAGGGGGAGCCAGCGAGCAGTAAGGGAGCAGTAAGGGAGGGGGAGCAGTAAGGGAGGTGGAGCCAGCGAGCAGATAGGGAGGGGGAGGGGGCAGTAAGCGAGCAGTAGGGGAGGTGGAGCCAGGGAGCAGTAAGGGAGGGGGAGCCAGCGAGCAGTAAGGGAGCAGTAAGGGAGGGGGAACCAGCGAGCAGTAAGGGAGCAGTAAGGGAGGTGGAGCCAGGGAGTAGTAAGGGAGGGGGAGCCTTCGAGCAGTAAGGGAGGGGGAGCCAGCGAGCATTAAGGGAGCAGTAAGGGGGCAGTAAGGGAGGGGGAGCCAGCAAGCGGTAAGGGAGGAGGAGCCAGGGAGCAGTAAGGGAGCAGTAAGGGAGGTGGAGCCAGCGAAAAGTAAAGGAGGGGGAGCCAGCGAGCAGTAAGGGAGGGGGAGCCAGCGAGCAGTAAGGGAGCAGTAAGGGAGGGGGAACCAGCGAGCAGTAAGGGAGCAGTAACGGAGGGGGAGCCACCGAGCAGTAAGGGAGGTGGAGCCAGCGAGCAGTAAGGGAGGGGGAGCCAGCGAGCAGTAAGGGAGCAGTAAGGGAGGGGGAGCCACCGAGCAGTAAGGGAGGGGGAGCGAGCGAGCAGTAAGGGAGGGGGAGCCAGCGAGCAGTAAGGGAGCAGTAAGGGAGGGGGAGCCAGCGAGCAGTAAGGGAGCAGTAAGGGAGCAGTAAGGGAGGGGGAGCAGCAAGGGAGGTGGAGCCAGGGAGCAGTAAGGGAGGTGGAGCCAGCGAAAAGGAAGGGAGGGGGAGCCAGCGAGCAGTAAGGCAGCAGTAAGGGAGCAGTAAGGGAGGGGGAGCTAATGAGCAGTAAGGGAGCATTAAGGGAGGTGGAGCCAGGGAGCAGTAAGGGAGGGGGAGCCAGGGAGCAGTAAGGGAGGGGGAGCCCCTGAGCAGTAAGGGAGGGGGAGCGAGCGAGCAGTAAGGGAGGGGGAGCCAGCGAGCAGTAAGGGAGCAGTAAGGGAGGGGGAGCCAGAGAGCAGTAAGGGAGCAGTAAGGGAGTAGTAAGCGAGGGGGAGCAGTAAGAGAGGTGAAGACAGCGAGTAGTAAGGGAGGGGGAGGGGGCAGTAAGCGAGCAGTAGGGGAGGGGGAGCCAGCGAGCAGTAAGGGAGCAGTAAGGGAGGGGGAGCCAGCGAGCAGTAAGGGAGCAGTAAGGGGGCAGTAAGGGAGGGGGAGCCAGGGAGCAGTAAGGGAGGTGGAGCCAGGGAGCAGTAAGGGAGCAGTAAGGGAGGTGGAGCCAGCGAAAAGTAAAGGAGGGGGAGCCAGCGAGCAGTAAGGGAGGGGGAGCCAACGAGCAGTAAGGGAGCAGTAAGGGAGCAGTAAGGGAGGGGGAGCCAGCGAGCAGTAAGGGAGGGGGAGCCAGCGAGCAGTAAGGGAGGGGGAGCCAGAGAGCAGTAAGGGAGCAGTAAGGGAGGGGGAGCCAGGGAGCAGTAAGGGAGGGGGAGCCAGCGAACAGTAAGGGAGCAGTAAGGGAGGTGGAGCCAGCGAGCAGTAAGGGAGGGGGAGCCAGCGAGCAGTAAGGGAGCAGTAAGGGAGCAGTAAGGGAGGGGGAGCAGTAAGGGAGGTGGAGCAAGCGAGCAGTAAGAGAGGGGGAGCCAGCGAGCAGTAAGGGAGGGGGAGCCAGGGAGCAGTAAGGGAGGGGGAGCCAGCGAACAGTAAGGGAGCAGTAAGGGAGGTGGAGCCAGCGAGCAGTAAGGGAGGGGGAGCCAGCGAGCAGTAAGGGAGCAGTAAGGGAGCAGTAAGGGAGGGGGAGCCAATGAGCAGTAAGGGAGCATTAAGGGAGGTGGAGCCAGGGAGCAGTAAGGGAGGGGGAGCCAGGGAGCAGTAAGGGAGGGGGAGCCAGGGAGCAGTAAGGGAGGGGGAGCCAGCGAACAGTAAGGGAGCAGTAAGGGAGGGGGAGCAGTAAGGGAGGTGGAGCCAGCGAGCAGTAAGCGAGGGGGAGGGGGCAGTAAGCGAGCAGTAAGCGAGCAGTAAGAGAGGGGGAGCCAATGAGCAGTAAGGGAGCATTAAGGGAGGTGGAGCCAGGGAGCAGTAAGGGAGGTGGAGCCAGCGAGCAGTAAGGGAGGGGGAGCCAGCGAGCAGTAAGGGAGCAGAAAGGGAGCAGAAAGGGAGGGGGAGCCAATGAGCAGTAAGGGAGCATTAAGGGAGGTTGAGCCAGGGAGCAGTAAGGGAGGGGGAGCCAATGAGCAGTAAGGGAGCAGTAAGGGAGGGGGGGCCAGCGAGCAGTAAGGGAGGGGGAGCCAGCGAGAAGTAAGGGAGCAGTAATTGAGCAGTAAGGGAGGGGGAGCCAATGAGCAGTAAGGGAGCATTAAGGGAGGTGGAGTCAGGGAGCAGTAAGGGAGGTGGAGCCAGCGAGCAGTAAGGGAGGGGGAGCCAGGGAGCAGTAAGGGAGGGGGAGCCAGGGAGCAGTAAGGGAGGGGGAGCCAATGAGCAGTAAGGGAGCATTAAGGGAGGTGGAGCCAGGGAGCAGTAAGGGAGGGGGAGCCAGGGAGCAGTAAGGGAGGGGGAGCCAGGGAGCAGTAAGGGAGGGGGAGCCAGCGAACAGTAAGGGAGCAGTAAGGGAGGTGGAGCCAGCGAGCAGTAAGGGAGGGGCAGCCAGCGAGCAGTAAGGGAGCAGTAAGGGAGGGGGATCAGTAAGGGAGGTGGAGCAAGCGAGCAGTAAGGGAGGGGCAGCCAGCGAGCAGTAAGGGAGCAGTAAGGGAGGGGGAGCAGTAAGGGAGGTGGAGCAAGCGAGCAGTAAGGGAGGGGGAGCCAGCGAGCAGTAAGGGAGGGGGAGCCAGCGAACAGTAAGGGAGCAGTAAGGGAGGTGGAGCCAGCGAGCAGTAAGGGAGGGGGAGCCAGCGAGCAGTAAGGGAGCAGTAAGAGAGGGGGAGCCAATGAGCAGTAAGGGAGCATTAAGGGAGGTGGAGCCAGGGAGCAGTAAGGGAGGGGGAGTCAGGGACCAGTAAGGGAGGGGGAGTCAGGGAGCAGTAAGGGAGGGGGAGCCAGCGAACAGTAAGGGAGCAGTAAGGGAGGTGGAGCCAGCGAGCAGTAAGGGAGGGGGAGCCAGCGAGCAGTAAGGGAGCAGTAAGGGAGGGGGAGCAGTAAGGGAGGTGGAGCCAGCGAGCAGATAGGGAGGGGGAGGGGGCAGTAAGCGAGCAGTAGGGGAGGTGGAGCCAGGGAGCAGTAAGGGAGGGGGAGCCTGCGAGCAGTAAGGGAGGGGGAGCCAGCAAGCGGTAAGGGAGGAGGAGCCAGGGAGCAGTAAGGGAGCAGTAAGGGAGGTGGAGCCAGCGAAAAGTAAGGGAGGGGGAGCCAGCGAGCAGTAAGGGAGCAGTAAGGGAGGGGGAACCAGCGAGCAGTAAGGGAGCAGTAAGGGAGGTGGAGCCAGGGAGTAGTAAGGGAGGGGGAGCCTTCGAGCAGTAAGGGAGGGGGAGCCAGCGAGCATTAAGGGAGCAGTAAGGGGGCAGTAAGGGAGGGGGAGCCAGCAAGCGGTAAGGGAGGAGGAGCCAGGGAGCAGTAAGGGAGCAGTAAGGGAGGTGGAGCCAGCGAAAAGTAAAGGAGGGGGGGCCAGCGAGCAGTAAGGGAGGGGGAGCCAGCGAGAAGTAAGGGAGCAGTAAGGGAGCAGTAAGGGAGGGGGAGCCAATGAGCAGTAAGGGAGCATTAAGGGAGGTGGAGCCAGGGAGCAGTAAGGGAGGTGGAGCCAGCGAGCAGTAAGGGAGGAGGAGCCAGCGAGCAGTAAGGGAGCAGTAAGGGAGGGGGAGCCAGCGAGCAGTAAGGGAGCAGTAAAGGAGGTGGAGCCAGCGAGCAGTAAGGGAGGGGGAGCCTGCAAGCAGTAAGGGAGGGGGAGCCAATGAGCAGTAAAGGAACAGTAAGGGAGGGGGGGCAAGCGAGGTGTAAGGGAGCAGTAAGGGAGCAGTAAGGGAGGGGGAGCCAATGAGCAGTAAGGGAGCAGTAAGGGAGCAGTAAGGGAGGTGGAGCCAGTGAGCAGTAAGGGAGGGGGAGCCAGCGAACAGTAAGGGAGCAGTAAGGGAGGGGGAACCACCGAGCAGTAAGGGAGCAGTAAGGGAGGTTGAGCCAGGGAGTAGTAAGGGAGGGGGAGCCTGCAAGCAGTAAGGGAGGGGTAGCCAATGAGCAGTAAAGGAGCAGTAAGGGAGGGGGGGTAAGCGAGGTGTAAGGGAGCAGTAAGGGAGCAGTAAGGGAGGGGGAGCCTGCAAGCAGTAAGGGAGGTGGAGCCAATGAGCAGTAAAGGAGCAGTAAGGGAGGGGGGGTAAGCGAGGTGTAAGGGAGCAGTAAGGGAGCAGTAAGGGAGGGGGAGCCAATGAGCAGTAAGGGAGCAGTAAGGGAGGGGGGGCAAGCGAGGTGTAAGGGAGCAGTAAGGGAGCAGTAAGGGAGGGGGAGCCAATGAGCAGTAAGGGAGCAGTAAGGGAGGGGGGGCCAGCGAGCAGTAAGGGAGGGGGAGCCAGCGAGAAGTAAGGGAGCAGTAAGGGAGCAGTAAGGGAGGGGGAGGCAGCGAGCAGTAAGGGAGCAGTAAGGGAGCAGTAAGAGAGGGGGAGCAGTAAGGGAAGTGGAGCCAGGGAGCAGTAAGGGAGGTGGAGCCAGCGAAAAGTAAGGGAGGGGGAGCCAGCGAGCAGTAAGGCAGCAGTAAGGGAACAGTAAGGGAGGGGGAGCTAATGAGCAGTAAGGGAGCATTAAGGGAGGTGGAGCCAGGGAGCAGTAAGGGAGGGGGAGCCAGGGAGCAGTAAGGGAGGTGGAGCCACTGAGCAGTAAGGGAGGGGGAGCGAGCGAGCATTAAGGGAGGGGGAGCCAGCGAGCAGTAAGGGAGGGGGAGCCAGCGAGCAGTAAGGGAGCAGTAAGGGAGGTGGAGCCAGCGAGCAGTAAGGGAGGGGGAGCCAGCGAGCAGTAAGGGAGCAATAAGGGAGGGGGAACCAGCGAGCAGTAAGGGAGCAGTAAGGGAGGTGGAGCCAGGGACTAGTAAGGGAGGGGGAGCCTGCAAGCAGTAAGGGAGGGGGAGCCAATGAGCAGTAAAGGAGCAGTCAGGGAGGGGGGGCAAGCGAGCAGTAAGGGAGCAGTAAGGGAGCAGTAAGGGAGGGGGAGCCAATGAGCAGTAAGGGAGCAGTAAGGGAGGGGGGCCAGCGAGCAGTAAGGGAGGGGGAGCCAGCGAGAAGTAAGGGAGCAGTAAGGGAGCAGTAAGAGAGGGGGAGCCAATGAGCAGTAAGGGAGCATTAAGGGAGGTGGAGCCAGGGAGCAGTAAGGGAGGTGGAGCCAGCGAGCAGTAAGGGAGGGGGAGCCAGCGAGCAGTAAGGGAGCAGAAAGGGAGCAGAAAGGGAGGGGGAGCCAATGAGCAGTAAGGGAGCATTAAGGGAGGTTGAGCCAGGGAGCAGTAAGGGAGGGGGAGCCAATGAGCAGTAAGGGAGCAGTAAGGGAGGGGGGGCCAGCGAGCAGTAAGGGAGGGGGAGCCAGCGAGAAGTAAGGGAGCAGTAATTGAGCAGTAAGGGAGGGGGAGCCAATGAGCAGTAAGGGAGCATTAAGGGAGGTGGAGTCAGGGAGCAGTAAGGGAGGTGGAGCCAGCGAGCAGTAAGGGAGGGGGAGCCAGGGAGCAGTAAGGGAGGGGGAGCCAGGGAGCAGTAAGGGAGGGGGAGCCAATGAGCAGTAAGGGAGCATTAAGGGAGGTGGAGCCAGGGAGCAGTAAGGGAGGGGGAGCCAGGGAGCAGTAAGGGAGGGGGAGCCAGGGAGCAGTAAGGGAGGGGGAGCCAGCGAACAGTAAGGGAGCAGTAAGGGAGGTGGAGCCAGCGAGCAGTAAGGGAGGGGCAGCCAGCGAGCAGTAAGGGAGCAGTAAGGGAGGGGGATCAGTAAGGGAGGTGGAGCAAGCGAGCAGTAAGGGAGGGGCAGCCAGCGAGCAGTAAGGGAGCAGTAAGGGAGGGGGAGCAGTAAGGGAGGTGGAGCAAGCGAGCAGTAAGGGAGGGGGAGCCAGCGAGCAGTAAGGGAGGGGGAGCCATGGAGCAGTAAGGGAGGGGGAGCCAGCGAACAGTAAGGGAGCAGTAAGGGAGGTGGAGCCAGCGAGCAGTAAGGGAGGGGGAGCCAGCGATCAGTAAGGGAGCAGTAAGGGAGGGGGAGCCAATGAGCAGTAAGGGAGCATTAAGGGAGGTGGAGCCAGGGAGCAGTAAGGGAGGGGGAGCCAGGGACCAGTAAGGGAGGGGGAGTCAGGGAGCAGTAAGGGAGGGGGAGATAGCGAACAGTAAGGGAGCAGTAAGGGAGGTGGAGCCAGCGAGCAGTAAGGGAGGGGGAGCCAGCGAGCAGTAAGGGAGCAGTAAGGGAGGGGGAGCAGTAAGGGAGGTGGAGCCAGCGAGCAGATAGGGAGGGGGAGGGGGCAGTAAGCGAGCAGTAGGGGAGGTGGAGCCAGGGAGCAGTAAGGGAGGGGGAGCCTGCGAGCAGTAAGGGAGGGGGAGCCAGCAAGCGGTAAGGGAGGAGGAGCCAGGGAGCAGTAAAGGAGCAGTAAGGGAGGTGGAGCCAGCGAAAAGTAAGGGAGGGGGAGCCAGCGAGCAGTAAGGGAGCAGTAAGGGAGGGGGAACCAGCGAGCAGTAAGGGAGCAGTAAGGGAGGTGGAGCCAGGGAGTAGTAAGGGAGGGGGAGCCTTCGAGCAGTAAGGGAGGGGGAGCCAGCGAGCATTAAGGGAGCAGTAAGGGGGCAGTAAGGGAGGGGGAGCCAGCAAGCGGTAAGGGAGGAGGAGCCAGGGAGCAGTAAGGGAGCAGTAAGGGAGGTGGAGCCAGCGAAAAGTAAAGGAGGGGGAGCCAGCGAGCAGTAAGGGAGGGGGAGCCAGCGAGCAGTAAGGGAGCAGTAAGGGAGGGGGAACCAGCGAGCAGTAAGGGAGCAGTAACGGAGGGGGAGCCACCGAGCAGTAAGGGAGGTGGAGCCAGCGAGCAGTAAGGGAGGGGGAGCCAGCGAGCAGTAAGGGAGCAGTAAGGGAGGGGGAGCCACCGAGCAGTAAGGGAGGGGGAGCGAGCGAGCAGTAAGGGAGGGGGAGCCAGCGAGCAGTAAGGGAGCAGTAAGGGAGGGGGAGCCAGCGAGCAGTAAGGGAGCAGTAAGGGAGCAGTAAGGGAGGGGGAGCAGCAAGGGAGGTGGAGCCAGGGAGCAGTAAGGGAGGTGGAGCCAGCGAAAAGGAAGGGAGGTGGAGCCAGCGAGCAGTAAGGGAGGGGGAGCCAGCGAGCAGTAAGGGAGCAGTAAGGGTGGGGGAGCCAGCGAGCAGTAAGGGAGCAATAAGGGAGGGGGAACCAGCAAGCAGTAATGAAGCAGTAAGGGAGGTGAAGCCAGGGAGTAGTAAGGGAGGGGGAGCCTGCGAGCAGTAAGGGAGGGGGAGCCAGCGAGCAGTAAGGGAGCAGTAAGGGGGCAGTAAGGGAGGGGCAGCCAATGAGCAGTAAGGGAGCAGTAAGGGAGCAGTAAGGGAGGGGGAGCCAATGAGCAGTAAGGGAGCAGTACGGGAGGTGCAGCCAGCGAGCAGTAAGGGAGGGGGATCCAGCGAGCGAGCAGTAAGGGAGCAGTAAGGGAGGGGGAGCCAGCGAAAAGTAAAGGAGGGGGAGCCAGCTAGCAGTAAGGGAGGGGGAGCCAGCGAGCAGTAAGGGAGCAGAAAGGGAGCAGTAAGGGAGGGGGAGCTAATGAGCAGTAAGGGAGCAGTAAGGGAGGGGGAACCAGCGAGCAGTAAGGGAGCAGTAACGGAGGGGGAGCCACCGAGCAGTAAGGGAGGTGGAGCCAGCGAGCAGTAAGGGAGGGGGAGCCAGCGAGCAGTAAGGGAGCAGTAAGGGAGGGGGAGCCACCGAGCAGTAAGGGAGGGGGAGCGAGCGAGCAGTAAGGGAGGGGGAGCCAGCGAGCAGTAAGGGAGCAGTAAGGGAGGGGGAGCCAGCGAGCAGTAAGGGAGCAGTAAGGGAGCAGTAAGGGAGGGGGAGCAGCAAGGGAGGTGGAGCCAGGGAGCAGTAAGGGAGGTGGAGCCAGCGAAAAGGAAGGGAGGGGGAGCCAGCGAGCAGTAAGGCAGCAGTAAGGGAGCAGTAAGGGAGGGGGAGCTAATGAGCAGTAAGGGAGCATTAAGGGAGGTGGAGCCAGGGAGCAGTAAGGGAGGGGGAGCCAGGGAGCAGTAAGGGAGGGGGAGCCCCTGAGCAGTAAGGGAGGGGGAGCGAGCGAGCAGTAAGGGAGGGGGAGCCAGCGAGCAGTAAGGGAGCAGTAAGGGAGGGGGAGCCAGAGAGCAGTAAGGGAGCAGTAAGGGAGTAGTAAGCGAGGGGGAGCAGTAAGAGAGGTGAAGACAGCGAGTAGTAAGGGAGGGGGAGGGGGCAGTAAGCGAGCAGTAGGGGAGGGGGAGCCAGCGAGCAGTAAGGGAGCAGTAAGGGAGGGGGAGCCAGCGAGCAGTAAGGGAGCAGTAAGGGGGCAGTAAGGGAGGGGGAGCCAGGGAGCAGTAAGGGAGGTGGAGCCAGGGAGCAGTAAGGGAGCAGTAAGGGAGGTGGAGCCAGCGAAAAGTAAAGGAGGGGGAGCCAGCGAGCAGTAAGGGAGGGGGAGCCAACGAGCAGTAAGGGAGCAGTAAGGGAGCAGTAAGGGAGGGGGAGCCAGCGAGCAGTAAGGGAGGGGGAGCCAGCGAGCAGTAAGGGAGGGGGAGCCAGAGAGCAGTAAGGGAGCAGTAAGGGAGGGGGAGCCAGGGAGCAGTAAGGGAGGGGGAGCCAGCGAACAGTAAGGGAGCAGTAAGGGAGGTGGAGCCAGCGAGCAGTAAGGGAGGGGGAGCCAGCGAGCAGTAAGGGAGCAGTAAGGGAGC
This sequence comes from Neolamprologus brichardi, assembly GCF_056152115.1. Lineage (NCBI taxonomy): Eukaryota > Metazoa > Chordata > Actinopteri > Cichliformes > Cichlidae > Neolamprologus > Neolamprologus brichardi. Next base: position 33,461,506 of record NC_142108.1, on the reverse strand, counting down.
AGTAAGGGAGGGGGAGCAGTAAGGGAGGTGGAGCAAGCGAGCAGTAAGAGAGGGGGAGCCAGCGAGCAGTAAGGGAGGGGGAGCCAGGGAGCAGTAAGGGAGGGGGAGCCAGCGAACAGTAAGGGAGCAGTAAGGGAGGTGGAGCCAGCGAGCAGTAAGGGAGGGGGAGCCAGCGAGCAGTAAGGGAGCAGTAAGGGAGCAGTAAGGGAGGGGGAGCCAATGAGCAGTAAGGGAGCATTAAGGGAGGTGGAGCCAGGGAGCAGTAAGGGAGGGGGAGCCAGGGAGCAGTAAGGGAGGGGGAGCCAGGGAGCAGTAAGGGAGGGGGAGCCAGCGAACAGTAAGGGAGCAGTAAGGGAGGGGGAGCAGTAAGGGAGGTGGAGCCAGCGAGCAGTAAGCGAGGGGGAGGGGGCAGTAAGCGAGCAGTAAGCGAGCAGTAGGGGAGGTGGAGCCAGGGAGCAGTAAGGGAGGGGGAGCCAGCGAACAGTAAGGGAGCAGTAAGGGAGGGGGAGCCAGGGAGCAGTAAGGGAGGGGGAGCCAGCGAACAGTAAGGGAGCAGTAAGGGAGGTGGAGCCAGCGAGCAGTAAGGGAGGGGGAGCCAGCGAGCAGTAAGGGAGCAGTAAGGGAGGGGGAGCAGTAAGGGAGGTGGAGCCAGCGAGCAGTAAGCGAGGGGGAGGGGGCAGTAAGCGAGCAGTAGGGGAGGTGGAGCCAGGGAGTAGTAAGGGAGGGGGAGCCAGCGAGCATTAAGGGAGCAGTAAGGAGGCAGTAAGAGAGGGGGAGCCAGCAAGCGGTAAGGGAGGAGGAGCCAGGGAGCAGTAAGGGAGCAGTAAGGGAGGTGGAGCCAGCGAAAAGTAAGGGAGGGGGACCCAGCGAGCAGTAAGGGAGGGGGAGCCAGCGAGCAGTAAGGGAGCAGTAAGGGAGGGGGAACCAGCGAGCAGTAAGGGAGCAGTAAGGGAGGGGGAGCCAGGGAGTAGAAAGGGAGGGGGAGCCTGCGAGCAGTAAGGGAGGGGGAGCCAGCGAGCAGTAAGGGAGCAGTAAGGGGCAGTAAGGGAGGGGGAGCCAGCGAGCAGTAAGGGAGGTGGAGCCAGGGAGCAGTAAGGGAGGGGGAGCCAGCGAGCAGTAAGGGAGCAGTAAGGGAGCAGTAAGGGAAGGGGTGCAGTAAGGGAGGGGGGAGCCAGCGAGCAGTAAGGGAGGGGGAGCCAATGAGCAGTAAAGGAGCAGTAAAGGAGGGGGGGCAAGCGAGCAGTAAAGGAGCAGTAAGGGAGCAGTAAGGGACGGGGAGCCAATGAGCAGTAAGGGAGCAGTAAGGGAGGGGGGACCAGCGAGCAGTAAGGGAGCAGTAAGGGAGGGGGAGCCAATGAGCAGTAAGGGAGCATTAATGGAGGTGGAGCCAGGGAGCAGTAAGGGAGGGGGAGCCAGGGAGCAGTAAGGTAGCAGTAAGGGAGGGGGAGCCACCGAGCAGTAAGGGAGGTGGAGCCAGCGAGCAGTAAGGGAGGGGGAGCCAGCGAGCAGTAAGGGAGCAGTAAGGGAGGGGGAGCCACCGAGCAGTAAGGGAGGGGGAGCCAGCGAGCAGTAAGGGAGGGGGAGCCAGCGAGGAGTAAGGGAGCAGTAAGGTAGGGGGAGCCAGCGAGCAGTAAGGGAGCAGTAAGGGAGCAGTAAGGGAGGGGGAGCAGTAAGGGAGGTGGAGCCAGGGAGCAGTAAGGGAGGTGGAGCCAGCGAAAAGTAAGGGAGGGGGAGCCAGCGAGCAGTAAGGCAGCAGTAAGGGAGCAGTAAGGGAGGGGGAGCTAATGAGCAGTAAGGGAGCATTAAGGGAGGTGGAGCCAGGGAGCAGTAAGGGAGGGGGATCCACTGAGCAGTAAGGGAGGGGGAGCGAGCGAGCAGTAAGGGAGGGGGAGCCAGCGAGCATTAAGGGAGCAGTAAGGAGGCAGTAAGGGAGGGGGAGCCAGCAAGCGGTAAGGGAGGAGGAGCAAGGGAGCAGTAAGGGAGCAGTAAGGGAGGTGGAGCCAGCGAAAAGTAAGGGAGGGGGACCCAGCGAGCAGTAAGGGAGGGGGAGCCAGCGAGCAGTAAGGGAGCAGTAAGGGAGGGGGAACCAGCGAGCAGTAAGGGAGCAGTAAGGGAGGGGGAGCCAGGGAGTAGAAAGGGAGGGGGAGCCTGCGAGCAGTAAGGGAGGGGGAGCCAGCGAGCAGTAAGGGAGCAGTAAGGGGCAGTAAGGGAGGGGGAGCCAGCGAGCAGTAAGGGAGGTGGAGCCAGGGAGCAGTAAGGGAGGGGGAGCCAGCGAGCAGTAAGGGAGCAGTAAGGGAGCAGTAAGGGAAGGGGTGCAGTAAGGGAGGGGGGAGCCAGCGAGCAGTAAGGGAGGGGGAGCCAATGAGCAGTAAAGGAGCAGTAAAGGAGGGGGGGCAAGCGAGCAGTAAGGGAGCAGTAAGGGAGCAGTAAGGGACGGGGAGCCAATGAGCAGTAAGGGAGCAGTAAGGGAGGGGGGACCAGCGAGCAGTAAGGGAGCAGTAAGGGAGGGGGAGCCAATGAGCAGTAAGGGAGCATTAATGGAGGTGGAGCCAGGGAGCAGTAAGGTAGCAGTAAGGGAGGGGGAGCCACCGAGCAGTAAGGGAGGTGGAGCCAGCGAGCAGTAAGGGAGGGGGAGCCAGCGAGCAGTAAGGGAGCAGTAAGGGAGGGGGAGCCACCGAGCAGTAAGGGAGGGGGAGCCAGCGAGCAGTAAGGGAGGGGGAGCCAGCGAGGAGTAAGGGAGCAGTAAGGTAGGGGGAGCCAGCGAGCAGTAAGGGAGCAGTAAGGGAGCAGTAAGGGAGGGGGAGCAGTAAGGGAGGTGGAGCCAGGGAGCAGTAAGGGAGGTGGAGCCAGCGAAAAGTAAGGGAGGGGGAGCCAGCGAGCAGTAAGGCAGCAGTAAGGGAGCAGTAAGGGAGGGGGAGCTAATGAGCAGTAAGGGAGCATTAAGGGAGGTGGAGCCAGGGAGCAGTAAGGGAGGGGGATCCACTGAGCAGTAAGGGAGGGGGAGCGAGCGAGCAGTAAGGGAGGGGGAGCCAGCGAGCAGTAAGGGAGGGGGAGCCAGCGAGCAGTAAGGGAGGTGGAGCCAGCGAGCAGTAAGGGAGGGGGAGCCAGCGAGCAGTAAGGGAGCAGTAAGGGAGGGGGAACCAGCGAGCAGTAAGGGAGCAGTAAGGGAGGTGGAGCCAGCGAGCAGTAAGGGAGGGTGAGCCAGCGAGCAGTAAGGGAGCAGTAAGGGAGGGGGAGCTAATGAGCAGTAAGGGAGCATTAAGGGAGGTGGAGCCATTGAGCAGTAAGGGAGGGGGAGCCAGGGAGCAGTAAGGGAGGGGGAGCCAGCGAGCAGTAAGGGAGCAGTAAGGGAGGGGGAGCCAGCGAGCAGTAAGGGAGCAGTAAGGGAGCAGTAAGGGAGGGGGAGCAGTAAGGGAGGTGGAGCCAGCGAGCAGTAAGAGAGGGGGATGGGGCAGTAAGCAAGCAGTAGGGGAGGGGGAGCCAGCGAGCAGTAAGGGAGCAGTAAGGGAGGGGGAGCCAGGGAGCAGTAAGGGAGCAGTAAGGGGGCAGTAAGGGAGGGGGAGCCATCGAGCAGTAAGGGAGGTGGAGCCAGGGATCAGTAAGGGAGCAGTAAGGGAGGTGGATCCAGCGAAAAGTAAGGGAGGGGGAGCCAGCGAGCAGTAAGGGAGGGGGAACCAGCGAGCAGTAAGGGAGCAGTAAGGGAGGGGGAACCAGCGAGCAGTAAGGGAGCAGTAAGGGAGGGGGAGCCAGGGAGTAGCAAGGGAGGGGGAGCCTGCGAGCAGTAAGGGAGGGGGAGCCAGCGAGCAGTAAGGGAGCAGTAAGGGAGCATTAATGGAGGTGGAGCCAGGGAGCAGTAAGGGTGGGGGAGCCAGGGAGCAGTAAGGGAGCAGTAACGGAGGGGGAGCCACCGAGCAGAAAGGGAGGTGGAGCCAGCGAGCAGTAAGGGAGGGGGAGCCAGCGAGCAGTAAGGGAGCAGTAAGGGAGGGGGAGCCACCGAGCAGTAAGGGAGGGGGAGCCAGCTAGCAGTAAGGGAGCAGTAAGGGAGGTGGAGCCAGGGAGTAGTAAGGGAGGGGGAGCCAGCGAGCAGTAAGGGAGCAGCAAGGGAGGTGGAGCCAGCGAGCAGTAAGGGAGGTGGAGCGAGCAGTAGGGGAGGGGGAGCCAGCGAGCAGTTAGGGAGAGGGGGCCAGCGAGCAGTAAGGGAGCAGTAAGGGAGCAATAAGGTAGGGGGAGCCAGGGAGCAGTAAGGGAGGTGGAGCCAGGGAGCAGTAAGGGAGGTGGAGCCAGCGAGCAGTAAGGGAGGGGGAGCCAGGGAGCAGTAAGGGAGGTGGAGCCAGCGAGCAGTAAGGGAGGGGGAGCCAGCGAGCAGTAAGGGAGCAGTAAGGGAGGTGGAGCCAGCGAGCAGTAAGGGAGGGGGAGCCAGCGAGCAGTAAGGGAGCAGTAAGGGAGGGGGAGCCAGCGAGCAGTAAGGGAGCAGTAAGGGAGGGGGAACCAGCGAGCACTAAGGGAGCAGTAAGGGAGGTGAAGCCAGGGAGTAGTAAGGGAGGGGGAGCCTGCGAGCAGTAAGGGAGGGGGAGCCAGCGAGCAGTAAGGGAGCAGTAAGGGGGCAGTAAGGGAGGGGGAGCCAATGAGAAGTAAGGGAGCAGTAAGGGAGCAGTAAGGGAGGGGGAGCCAATGAGCAGTAAGGGAGCAGTACGGGAGGTGGAGCCAGCGAGCAGTAAGGGAGGGGGATCCAGCGAGCGAGCAGTAAGGGAGCAGTAGGGGAGGGGGAGCAAGCGAGCAGTAAGGGAGCAGTAAGGGAGGGGGAGCCAGCGAGCAGTAAGGGAGCAGTAAGGGAGCACTAAGGGAGTGGGAGCCAGCGAGCAGTAAGGGAGGTGGAGCCTGCGAGTATTAAGGGAGCAGTAAGGGAGGGGGAGCCAGGGAGCGAGCAGTAAGGGAGCAGTAAGGGAGGGGGAGCCAGCGAGCAGTAAGGGAGGGGGAGCCATTGAGCAGTAAGGGAGGGGGAGCCAGGGAGCAGTAAGGGAGGGGGAGCCAGCGAGCAGTAAGGGAGCAGTAAGGGAGGGGGAGCCAGCGAGCAGTAAGGGAGCAGTAAGGGAGCAGTAAGGGAGGGGGAGCAGTAAGGGAGGTGGAGCCAGCGAGCAGTAAGAGAGGGGGATGGGGCAGTAAGCAAGCAGTAGGGGAGGGGGAGCCAGCGAGCAGTAAGGGAGCAGTAAGGGAGGGGGAGCCAGGGAGCAGTAAGGGAGCAGTAAGGGGGCAGTAAGGGAGGGGGAGCCATCGAGCAGTAAGGGAGGTGGAGCCAGGGATCAGTAAGGGAGCAGTAAGGGAGGTGGATCCAGCGAAAAGTAAGGGAGGGGGAGCCAGCGAGCAGTAAGGGAGGGGGAACCAGCGAGCAGTAAGGGAGCAGTAAGGGAGGGGGAACCAGCGAGCAGTAAGGGAGCAGTAAGGGAGGGGGAGCCAGGGAGTAGCAAGGGAGGGGGAGCCTGCGAGCAGTAAGGGAGGGGGAGCCAGCGAGCAGTAAGGGAGCAGTAAGGGAGCATTAATGGAGGTGGAGCCAGGGAGCAGTAAGGGTGGGGGAGCCAGGGAGCAGTAAGGGAGCAGTAAGGGAGGGGGAGCCACCGAGCAGTAAGGGAGGTGGAGCCAGCGAGCAGTAAGGGAGGGGGAGCCAGCGAGCAGTAAGGGAGCAGTAAGGGAGGGGGAGCCACCGAGCAGTAAGGGAGGGGGAGCCAGCTAGCAGTAAGGGAGCAGTAAGGGAGGTGGAGCCAGGGAGTAGTAAGGGAGGGGGAGCCAGCGAGCAGTAAGGGAGCAGCAAGGGAGGTGGAGCCAGCGAGCAGTAAGGGAGGTGGAGCGAGCAGTAGGGGAGGGGGAGCCAGCGAGCAGTTAGGGAGAGGGGGCCAGCGAGCAGTAAGGGAGCAGTAAGGGAGCAATAAGGTAGGGGGAGCCAGGGAGCAGTAAGGGAGGTGGAGCCAGGGAGCAGTAAGGGAGGTGGAGCCAGCGAGCAGTAAGGGAGGGGGAGCCAGGGAGCAGTAAGGGAGGTGGAGCCAGCGAGCAGTAAGGGAGGGGGAGCCAGCGAGCAGTAAGGGAGCAGTAAGGGAGGTGGAGCCAGCGAGCAGTAAGGGAGGGGGAGCCAGCGAGCAGTAAGGGAGCAGTAAGGGAGGGGGAGCCAGCGAGCAGTAAGGGAGCAGTAAGGGAGGGGGAACCAGCGAGCACTAAGGGAGCAGTAAGGGAGGTGAAGCCAGGGAGTAGTAAGGGAGGGGGAGCCTGCGAGCAGTAAGGGAGGGGGAGCCAGCGAGCAGTAAGGGAGCAGTAAGGGGGCAGTAAGGGAGGGGGAGCCAATGAGAAGTAAGGGAGCAGTAAGGGAGCAGTAAGGGAGGGGGAGCCAATGAGCAGTAAGGGAGCAGTACGGGAGGTGGAGCCAGCGAGCAGTAAGGGAGGGGGATCCAGCGAGCGAGCAGTAAGGGAGCAGTAGGGGAGGGGGAGCAAGCGAGCAGTAAGGGAGCAGTAAGGGAGGGGGAGCCAGCGAGCAGTAAGGGAGCAGTAAGGGAGCACTAAGGGAGTGGGAGCCAGCGAGCAGTAAGGGAGGTGGAGCCTGCGAGTATTAAGGGAGCAGTAAGGGAGGGGGGGCCAGGGAGCGAGCAGTAAGGGAGCAGTAAGGGAGGGGGAGCCAGCGAGCAGTAAGGGAGGGGGAGCCAGCGAGATGTAAGGGAGGGGGAGCCACCAAGCAGTAAGGGAGGGGGAGCAAGCGAGCAGTAAGGGATGGGGAGCCAGGGAGCAGTAAGGGAGGGGAAGCCAGCGAACAGTAAGGGAGGGGGAGCCAGCGAGCAGTAAGGGAGCAGTAAGGGAGCAGTAAGGGAGGGGGAGCAGTAAGGGAGGTGGAGCAAGCGAGCAGTAAGGGAGGGGGAGCCAGCGAGCAGTAAGGGAGGGGGAGCAAGGGAGCAGTAAGGGAGGGGGAGCCAGCGAACAGTAAGGGAGCAGTAAGGGAGGTGGAGCCAGCGAGCAGTAAGGGAGGGGGAGCCAGCGAGCAGTAAGGGAGCAGTAAGGGAGGGGGAGCCAGCGAGCAGTAAGGGAGCAGTAAGGGAGGGGGAACCAGCGAGCACTAAGGGAGCAGTAAGGGAGGTGAAGCCAGGGAGTAGTAAGGGAGGGGGAGCCTGCGAGCAGTAAGGGAGGGGGAGCCAGCGAGCAGTAAGGGGGCAGTAAGGGAGGGGGAGCCAATGAGAAGTAAGGGAGCAGTAAGGGAGCAGTAAGGGAGGGGGAGCCAATGAGCAGTAAGGGAGCAGTACGGGAGGTGGAGCCAGCGAGCAGTAAGGGAGGGGGATCCAGCGAGCGAGCAGTAAGGGAGCAGTAAGGGAGGGGGAGCAAGCGAGCAGTAAGGGAGCAGTAAGGGAGGGGGAGCCAGCGAGCAGTAAGGGAGCAGTAAGGGAGCAGTAAGGGAGTGGGAGCCAGCGAGCAGTAAGGGAGGTGGAGCCTGCGAGTATTAAGGGAGCAGTAAGGGAGGGGGAGCCAGGGAGCGAGCAGTAAGGGAGCAGTAAGGGAGGGGGAGCCAGCGAGCAGTAAGGGAGGGGGAGCCAGCGAGCAGTAAGGGAGGGGGAGCCAGGGAGCAGTAAGGGAGGGGGAGCCAGCGAACAGTAAGGGAGCAGTAAGGGAGGTGGAGCCAGGGAGCAGTAAGGGAGGGGGAGCCAGCGAGCAGTAAGCGAGCAGTAAGGGAGCAGTAAGGGAGGGGGAGCCAATGAGATGTAAGGGAGCATTAAGGGAGGTGGAGCCAGGGAGCAGTAAGGGAGGGGGAGCCAGGGAGCAGTAAGGGAGGGGGAGCCAGGGAGCAGTAAGAGAGGGGGAGCCAGCGAACAGTAAGGGAGCAGTAAGGGAGGTGGAGCCAGCGAGCAGTAAGGGAGGGGGAGCCAGCGAGCAGTAAGGGAGCAGTAAGGGAGGGGGAGCAGTAAGGGAGGTGGAGCCAGAGAGCAGTAAGGGAGGGGGAGGGGGCAGTAAGCGAGCAGTAGGGGAGGTGGAGCCAGGGAGCAGTAAGGGAGGTGGAGCCAGCGAACAGTAAGGGAGCAGTAAGGGAGGTGGAGCCAGCGAGCAGTAAGGGAGGGGGAGCCAGCGAGCAGTAAGGGAGGGGGAGCCAGGGAGCAGTAAGGGAGGGGGAGCCAGGGAGCAGTAAGGGAGGGGGAGCCAGCGAACAGTAAGGGAGCAGTAAGGGAGGTGGAGCCAGCGAGCAGTAAGGGAGGGGGAGCCAGCGAGCAGTAAGCGAGCAGTAAGGGAGCCGTAAGGGAGGGGGAGCCAATGAGATGTAAGGGAGCATTAAGGGAGGTGGAGCCAGGGAGCAGTAAGGGAGGGGGAGCCAGGGAGCAGTAAGGGAGGGGGAGCCAGGGAGCAGTAAGAGAGGGGGAGCCAGCGAACAGTAAGGGAGCAGTAAGGGAGGTGGAGCCAGCGAGCAGTAAGGGAGGGGGAGCCAGCGAGCAGTAAGGGAGCAGTAAGGGAGGGGGAGCAGTAAGGGAGGTAGAGCCAGAGAGCAGTAAGGGAGGGGGAGGGGGCAGTAAGCGAGCAGTAGGGGAGGTGGAGCCAGGGAGCAGTAAGGGAGGTGGAGCCAGCGAAAAGTAAGGGAGGGGGAGCCAGCGAGCAGTAAGGGAGCAGTAAGGGAGGGGGAACCAGCGAGCAGTAAGGGAGCAGTAAGGGAGGGGGAGCCTGCGAGCAGTAAGGGAGGGGGAGCCAGCGAGCATTAAGGGAGCAGTAAGGGGGCATTAAGGGAGGGGGAGCCAGCAAGCGGTAAGGGAGGAGGAGCCAGGGAGCAGTAAGGGAGCAGTAAGGGAGGGGGAGCCGGCGAGCAGTCAGGGAGGGGGAGCCAGCGAGCAGTAAGGGAGCAGTAAGGGAGGGGGAACCAGCGAGCAGTAAGGGAGCAGTAAGGGAGGGGGAGCCAGGGAGTAGCAAGGGAGGGGGAGCCTGCGAGCAGTAAGGGAGGGGGAGCCAGCGAGCAGTAAGGGAGCAGTAAGGGGCAGTAAGGGAGGGGGAGCCAGCGAACAGTAAGGGAGGGGGAGCCAGCGAGCAGTAAGGGAGCAGTAAGGGAGCAGTAAGGGAGGGGGAGCCAGCGAGCAGTAAGGGAGGGGGAGCCAGGGAGCAGTAAGGGAGCAGTAAAGGAGTAGTAAGGGAGGTGGAGCCAGCGAGCAGTAAGGGAGGGGGAGCCAGCGAGCAGTAAGGGAGCAGTAAGGGAGGGGGAGCCAATGAGCAGTAAGGGAGCATTAAAGGAGGTGGAGCCAGGGAGCATTAAGGGAGGTGGAGCCAGGGAGCAGTAAGGGAGGGGGAGCCAGGGAGCAGTAAGGGAGGGGGAGCCAGGGAGCGAGCAGTAAGGGAGCAGTAAGGGAGGGGGAGCCAGCGAGCAGTAAGGGAGGGGGAGCCAGCGAGATGTAAGGGAGGGGGAGCCACCAAGCAGTAAGGGAGGGGGAGCAAGCGAGCAGTAAGGGATGGGGAGCCAGGGAGCAGTAAGGGAGGGGGAGCCAGCGAACAGTAAGGGAGGGGGAGCCAGCGAGCAGTAAGGGAGCAGTAAGGGAGCAGTAAGGGAGGGGGAGCAGTAAGGGAGGTGGAGCAAGCGAGCAGTAAGGGAGGGGGAGCCAGCGAGCAGTAAGGGAGGGGGAGCCAGGGAGCAGTAAGGGAGGGGGAGCCAGCGAACAGTAAGGGAGCAGTAAGGGAGGTGGAGCCAGCGAGCAGTAAGGGAGGGGGAGCCAGCGAGCAGTAAGGGAGCAGTATGGGAGGGGGAGCCAGCGAGCACTAAGGGAGCAGTAAGGGAGGTGAAGCCAGGGAGTAGTAAGGGAGGGGGAGCCTGCGAGCAGTAAGGGAGGGGGAGCCAGCGAGCAGTAAGGGGGCAGTAAGGGAGGGGGAGCCAATGAGAAGTAAGGGAGCAGTAAGGGAGCAGTAAGGTAGGGGGAGCCAATGAGCAGTAAGGGAGCAGTACGGGAGGTGGAGCCAGCGAGCAGTAAGGGAGGGGGATCCAGCGAGCGAGCAGTAAGGGAGCAGTAAGGGAGGGGGAGCAAGCGAGCAGTAAGGGAGCAGTAAGGGAGGGGGAGCCAGCGAGCAGTAAGGGAGCAGTAAGGGAGCAGTAAGGGAGTGGGAGCCAGCGAGCAGTAAGGGAGGTGGAGCCTGCGAGTATTAAGGGAGCAGTAAGGGAGGGGGAGCCAGGGAGCGAGCAGTAAGGGAGCAGTAAGGGAGGGGGAGCCAGCGAGCAGTAAGGGAGGGGGAGCCAGCGAGCAGTAAGGGAGGGGGAGCCAGGGAGCAGTAAGGGAGGGGGAGCCAGCGAACAGTAAGGGAGCAGTAAGGGAGGTGGAGCCAGGGAGCAGTAAGGGAGGGGGAGCCAGCGAGCAGTAAGCGAGCAGTAAGGGAGCAGTAAGGGAGGGGGAGCCAATGAGATGTAAGGGAGCATTAAGGGAGGTGGAGCCAGGGAGCAGTAAGGGAGGGGGAGCCAGGGAGCAGTAAGGGAGGGGGAGCCAGGGAGCAGTAAGAGAGGGGGAGCCAGCGAACAGTAAGGGAGCAGTAAGGGAGGTGGAGCCAGCGAGCAGTAAGGGAGGGGGAGCCAGCGAGCAGTAAGGGAGCAGTAAGGGAGGGGGAGCAGTAAGGGAGGTGGAGCCAGAGAGCAGTAAGGGAGGGGGAGGGGGCAGTAAGCGAGCAGTAGGGGAGGTGGAGCCAGGGAGCAGTAAGGGAGGTGGAGCCAGCGAACAGTAAGGGAGCAGTAAGGGAGGTGGAGCCAGCGAGCAGTAAGGGAGGGGGAGCCAGCGAGCAGTAAGGGAGGGGGAGCCAGGGAGCAGTAAGGGAGGGGGAGCCAGGGAGCAGTAAGGGAGGGGGAGCCAGCGAACAGTAAGGGAGCAGTAAGGGAGGTGGAGCCAGCGAGCAGTAAGGGAGGGGGAGCCAGCGAGCAGTAAGCGAGCAGTAAGGGAGCCGTAAGGGAGGGGGAGCCAATGAGATGTAAGGGAGCATTAAGGGAGGTGGAGCCAGGGAGCAGTAAGGGAGGGGGAGCCAGGGAGCAGTAAGGGAGGGGGAGCCAGGGAGCAGTAAGAGAGGGGGAGCCAGCGAACAGTAAGGGAGCAGTAAGGGAGGTGGAGCCAGCGAGCAGTAAGGGAGGGGGAGCCAGCGAGCAGTAAGGGAGCAGTAAGGGAGGGGGAGCAGTAAGGGAGGTAGAGCCAGAGAGCAGTAAGGGAGGGGGAGGGGGCAGTAAGCGAGCAGTAGGGGAGGTGGAGCCAGGGAGCAGTAAGGGAGGTGGAGCCAGCGAAAAGTAAGGGAGGGGGAGCCAGCGAGCAGTAAGGGAGCAGTAAGGGAGGGGGAACCAGCGAGCAGTAAGGGAGCAGTAAGGGAGGGGGAGCCTGCGAGCAGTAAGGGAGGGGGAGCCAGCGAGCATTAAGGGAGCAGAAAGGGGGCATTAAGGGAGGGGGAGCCAGCAAGCGGTAAGGGAGGAGGAGCCAGGGAGCAGTAAGGGAGCAGTAAGGGAGGGGGAGCCGGCGAGCAGTCAGGGAGGGGGAGCCAGCGAGCAGTAAGGGAGCAGTAAGGGAGGGGGAACCAGCGAGCAGTAAGGGAGCAGTAAGGGAGGGGGAGCCAGGGAGTAGCAAGGGAGGGGGAGCCTGCGAGCAGTAAGGGAGGGGGAGCCAGCGAGCAGTAAGGGAGCAGTAAGGGGCAGTAAGGGAGGGGGAGCCAGCGAACAGTAAGGGAGGGGGAGCCAGCGAGCAGTAAGGGAGCAGTAAGGGAGCAGTAAGGGAGGGGGAGCAGTAAGGGAGGTGGAGAAAGCGAGCAGTAAGGGAGGGGGAGCCAGCGAGCAGTAAGGGAGGGGGAGCCAGGGAGCAGTAAGGGAGCAGTAAAGGAGTAGTAAGGGAGGTGGAGCCAGCGAGCAGTAAGGGAGGGGGAGCCAGCGAGCAGTAAGGGAGCAGTAAGGGAGGGGGAGCCAATGAGCAGTAAGGGAGCATTAAAGGAGGTGGAGCCAGGGAGCATTAAGGGAGGTGGAGCCAGGGAGCAGTAAGGGAGGGGGAGCCAGGGAGCAGTAAGGGAGGGGGAGCCAGCGAACAGTAAGGGAGCAGTAAGGGAGGTGGAGCCAGCGAAAAGTAAGGGAGGGGGATCCAGCGAGCAGTAAGGGAGCAGTAAGGGAGGGGGAACCAGCGAGCAGTAAGGGAGCAGTAAGGGAGGTGGAGCCAGGGAGTAGTAAGGGAGGGGGAGGCTGCGAGCAGTAAGGGAGGGGGAGCCAGCGAGCATTAAGGGAGCAGTAAGGGGGCAGTAAGGGAGGGGGAGCCAGCAAGCGGTAAGGGAGGAGGAGCCAGGGAGCAGTAAGGGAGCAGTAAGGGAGGTGAAGCCAGGGAGTAGCAAGGGAGGGGGAGCCTGCGAGCAGTAAGGGAGGGGTAGCCAGCGAGCAGTAAGGGAGCAGTAAGGGGGTAGTAAGGGAGGGGGAGCCAATGAGAAGTAAGGGAGCAGTAAGGGAGGGGGAGCCAATGAGCAGTAAGGGAGCAGTACGGGAGGTGGAGCCAGCGAGCAGTAAGGGAGGGGGAGCCAGCGAAAAGTAAGGGAGCAGTAAGGGAGGGGGAGCAGTAAGGGAGGTGGAGCCAGCGAGCAGTAAGGGAGGGGGAGGGGGCAGTAAGCGAGCAGTAGGGGAGGTGGAGCCAGGGAGCAGTAAGGGAGGTGGAGCCAGCGAAAAGTAAGGGAGGGGGATCCAGCGAGCAGTAAGGGAGCAGTAAGGGGGCAGTAAGGGAGGGGGAGCCAATGAGAAGTAAGGGAGCAGTAAGGGAGCAGTAAGGGAGGGGGAGCCAGCGAGCAGTAAGGGAGGTGGAGCCAGGGAGCAGTAAGGGAGCAGTAAGGGAGGTGGAGCCAGCGAGCAGTAAGGGAGCAGTAAGGGAGCAGTAAGGGAGGGGGAGCAGTAAGGGAGGTGGAGCCAGGGAGCAGTAAGGGAGGTGGAGCCAGCGAAAAGTAAGGGAGGGGGAGCCAGCGAGCAGTAAGGGAGCAGTAAGGGAGCAGTAAGGGAGGGGGAGCTAATGAGCAGTAAGGGAGCATTAAGGGAGGTGGAGCCAGGGAGCAGTAAGGAAGGGGGAGCCAGGGAGCAGTAAGGGAGGGGGAGCCACTGAGCAGTAAGGGAGTGGGAGCGAGCGAGCAGTAAGGGAGGGGGAGCCAGCGAGCAGTAAGGGAGCAGTAAGGGAGGGGGAGCCAGCGAGCAGTAAGGGAGCAGTAAGGGAGCAGTAAGGGAGGGGGAGCAGTAAGGGAGGTGGAGCCAGCGAGCAGTAAGGGAGGGGGAGGGAGCAGTAAGCGAGCAGTAGGGGAGGGGGAGCCAGCGAGCAGTAAGGGAGCAGTAAGGGAGGGGGAGCCAGCGAGCAGTAAGGGAGCAGTAAGGGGGCAGTAAGGGAGGGGGAGCCAGCGAGCAGTAAGGGAGGTGGAGCCAGGGAGCAGTAAGGGAGCAGTAAGGGAGGTGGAGCCAGCGAAAAGTAAAGGAGGGGGAGCCAGCGAGCAGTAAGGGAGGGGGAGCCAGCGAGCAGTAAGGGAGCAGTAAGGGAGCAGTAAGGGAGGGGGAGCTAATGAGCAGTAAGGGAGCATTAAGGGAGGTGGAGCCAGGGAGCAGTAAGGGAGGGGGAGCCAGGGAGCAGTAAGGGAGGGGGAGCCACTGAGCAGTAAGGGAGGGGGAGCCAGCGAGCAGTAAGGGAGGGGGAGCCAGCGAGCAGTAAGGGAGCAGTAAGGGAGGGGGAGCCAGCGAGCAGTAAGGGAGCAGTAAGGGAGCAGTAAGGGAGGGGGAGCAGTAAGGGAGGTGGAGGCAGGGAGCAGTAAGGGAGTTGGAGCCAGCGAGCAGTAAGGGAGGTGGAGCCAGTGAGCAGTAAGGGAGGGGGAGCCAGCGAGCAGTAAGGGAGCAGTAAGGGAGGGGGAGCCAGCGAGCAGTAAGGGAGCAGTAAGGGAGGGGGAGCCAGCGAGCAGTAAGGGAGCAGTAAGGGAGCAGTAAGGGAGGGGGAGCAGTAAGGGAGGTGGAGGCAGGGAGCAGTAAGGGAGGTGGAGCCAGCGAAAAGTAAGGGAGGGGGAGCCAGCGAGCAGTAAGGCAACAGTAAGGGAGCAGTAAGGGAGGGGGAGCTAATGAGCGGTAAGGGAGCATTAAGGGAGGTGGAGCCAGGGAGCAGTAATGGAGGGGGAGCCAGGGAGCAGTAAGGGAGGGGGAGCGAGCGAGCAGTAAGGGAGGGGGAGCCAGCGAGCAGTAAGGGAGTAGTAAGGGAGGGGGAGCCAGCGAGCAGTAAGGGAGCAGTAAGGGAGCAGTAAGGGAGGGGGAGCAGTAAGGGAGGTGGAGCCAGGGAGTAGTAAGGGAGGGGGAGCCAGCGAGCAGTAAGGGAGGGGGAGCCGGCGAGTAGTAAGGGAGGTGGAGCCAGCGAGCAGTAAGAGAGGGGGAGACAGCGAGCAGTAAGGGAGCAGTAAGGGAGGGGGAGCCAGCGAGCAGAAAGGGAGGTGGAGCCTGCGAGCATTAAGGGAGCAGTAAGGGAGGGGAAGCCAGGGAGCGAGCAGTAAGGGAGCAGTAAGGGAGGGGGAGCCAGGGAGCAGTAAGGGAGCTGTAAAGGAGGTGGAGCCAGGGAGCAGTAAGGGAGGGGGAGCCAGCGAGCAGTAAGGGAGGGGGAGCCAGCGAGCACTAACGGAGCAGTAAGGGAGCAGTAAGGGAGCAGTAAGGGAGGGGGAGCCAGCGAGCAGTAAGGGAGGGGGAGCCAGGGAGCAGTAAGGGAGGGGGAGCCAATGATCAGTAAAGGAGCAGTAAGGGAGGGGGGGCCAGCGAGCAGTAAGGGAGCAGTAAGGGAGGGGGAGCAGTAAGGGAGGGGGGAGCCAGCGAGCAGTAAGGGAGGGGGAGCCAATGATCAGTAAAGGAGCAGTAAGGGAGTACAATACTCCTTCTGTGTATTGTTCATAACTCCAGTTTGTGTGTAAATGTTTCTGATGAGCCACTAATAATATGATTGTGACCTCTGCCATTTAACAAGAGGATTTCTGTCTGATTCTTAATTATATCTGGATTAATTTGAGTTGCTCCAGTTTTGGAAAAGTGTTGATGCACTTGATGTTGTCATTCTGTTTTCAAATGCTTTGCCCTAATTTGATCATCAGCTCTTCAAAGAAGTGTCACATGACTGCTAATTTAAACACAGCAGAAGTGACCCACTCTCAGCACCTCGTCCCAGCAGACATGAAGCTGTCCAAGCTCTTTCCACGGGAGAGAAGGAAAATGAGAGAAGACACATTAAAGAGGAGAGAGCCGGAAGCTGCGTGTAAGAAATGTCAGATTTTTTTTGTTCTTAAATTCACTATGAAAATGTTAGAAAAAAATCAAACATGCGCATGCGTGGTGCCCTCCGCCAGGTAAATAAATAGCGCTACACCGCTCGTCTTATTCAGGGTGTGATTCACCGTGTGTGTGTGTGTGTGGAGAAATTTCATCCCTTATGATCTGTATTTATCTGCTTCTCCCACTCAGATTTTTATCGCTTTATTTGGAACTGTCCACAGCGCAAACATCAGAAATAAATAAACCAAAAAGAAATAAAACGGACATTGCAAAGGAAATAAATGTCTCACTAATATAAACGGAAACGAAGATTGGCATGGTGAACTTTGAATGCACGTAAAAACTACCATTTCACTTCAACAAAACTGATGAAAGCGACGACCGACCGAGTGCGGCCGAACCGCAAGTGCAGAGGGAGGGGCTTAAGTGACAGTGCGCAGAGACAGCGGAAGAGGCCCAACTGCTGCGCCACAGTAGGCCCCACTGAAAGTGTGCAGGTCAATCAGTCCTGCGTGTTTTAAAGTCCACTGTGTCTGTGCAAAGGCAAGGTTACCAAAAATTAGTCCCAGAACTTGTGGATCTAACTGTATGCAGTAGTTGTATCACATGGTTAAACCTTCCCCACTTCTTTATTAAACAAAATCAGAAAAATACAATTTAAAATCTTTATTTTTATCATTTGAAAAGAATTTACAAATGTTAAATGATTTCTATATTTATGGACAGTGATAATTAAGCTTTGTGGTCCTGAGCGAGAAAAAGTTGACAGATTTTAGAGCTATAAGTGTTTATTTGTAACACTTCATAAAATCATGAAAAACACAAAAATATCCATCATTTTGACAGCAGCTTAATTCTTAAATATATCAATATTAGTTTTAACAGCACAAACTTCATCACTGTGAAAGGCACAGCTGCTGATGACTCTGAATAAAAACAGATTTCAACCTGAGAAATTAACAAACAGATGTGAACACCTCCAATACAGACAGACGTTCCTCCAACAAGTCGACTCGACAGGAAGACAAAAGAAAAAGTAAATCTCATCAAGTTTAAATACAGTCAAAGGTTTGCAGGAAACTTTGGTTTGTTCTGACAACAACGTGAAGCTGAGTGATATTTGAAGAAGTCAAAGCAGCTTTTTATTGGATTTTCTCTCAAACTTCTAAAAGCTTTCACACTGACGTACAGTCAGTTTCCCTGAATGAAAAATCTCTGCTGCACTGATGTTTACAACCATCTGACATCTACAAAAGTAGAACCAGTTTCTGCAGGATCACCAGCACCTGCAGTCCAGTTTCAAGTTTTATTTGTCATATGCAAGTTAGCACAGGGTCAACATTGCAATGAAATGTGTTTGACGAGCAGCAGTCACTCAGCAGCATGATACAGTACAGAAAATATAATAAAATATAATAAAATAAAATATAAAAATATAAGAATAGTAAGGAGCTAAATATTAGAGAGACATGGTAAAAGAGAAAAGATGACTAAATATATATGTATCTATAAATATAAATATATGTACACTAGTGATTAAATAAGAAAATCTTGAAAAGAAATATGACGGGAGGGCAGATGGGATATTGCACAGGAATGAGCAGCAGAAAATTACAGTATTGCACTTTAAATATAAATATCAATGACAATAAAGTGAAGTGACCAGTGCAGATTAAACAGAGTACTTGTGAAGCTGCAGGGTAGCTTCTGAGTGCTGTGTTGTGTGTGTTTAAGTGTTGTGGTTGAGGTGTCGTACGGCTTGGTGGTAAAAACTAGTAAGCACCTTCATAACCACCACTTTAACACACAGCAGCCATTATTACCACATTTCATAAGCTGCCTTTGTGTTCAAAGTTGGCTTTCTGCTAATTTTTAAGGCATTATGTGGTGAATCTGCTCCTTGTGGTTCGAGTCCCTGAGATTTTGGAGTGAAACAGAGTTGATATGATCAATATGATCTCACTGACTCCTCACAGACAGCAGTGAGAAACATGGAGACACAACGAGACAGAAAACAATAAAAGGAATGAAAATACACAATATTTAAAAAAGTAATGTTGACCTCAGAGATACAAATCCATTTCCCCTGAAATATACAAACACACTACAGCTGTGATGTTAAACAGTTTGTGAGCTCAGTGTCACCGTTACAAGCTTCCTGAGAAGGATCGTCTCTCTGGTTTCTCTGAGAAGCTGCAAAAGAAGAAAAAGTGAGAACATGAAGGATGAGATTATAACATCATGTCTCTGCTTTACTCACAGATGGAGAAAAGCAGCAGTTTGTGGTAATTGTGGCATAAAAACATGTAGTCAGACTAAAATGATAATTTAATGCTCAGAACCTTGAATATTAACTGATAAAGTTTGGTGGCATTATGTGAAGATGAACAGCTCCATGTTGACATGAATGTGCCTGAAACTATCAGAATAATCCTGCTGTGCACACTCTGACTTAGTGTGTACACCAGGATTATTAATTATTAATAATTATGAGTTTTTATTTTCCTGTTTAAAGCAAAAGATTCAAACATAAAATGTCAAGAATGTGAACTCGACACTGATCAAATCATCTGTTATATGGCTGTCTAACCTTACAGGTATATGAAATCAATCATAAATAATAAATGCATTATTCTAACTCACCTTTCTTGTGTTTTCTGATGTACTTTGCAGCTACAAATGGAGCCAGAGCTGCAGCGACAGTCACAACTCCAGAAAACCACAAACCTATGAACACAGCGACTCCACAGCAGGACTTCACCTCAGACGTTTTCTCTGAAACACATGAAAGTTCATGCAGGACTGAAGTAGGACGCCACACACAGCACACTGGATACACACAAACATTAAACACAGTCTAAACAACGACACAATAAGATCTTACCACAGTAACGCACGTCGATCTGATCACGGGTCACGTGGCCCATCTCCTCCTGCGTGGCTACACAGTGGAAGAGGCTGCTGTTCGTCCTGGTCACCGTGGTGAGGAGGGTGACGTCATAGCGCTCTCCTGTGTGTGACACCTGTGGCTCCTCAGCAGGAAGGATGTTCCCATCACTGTCCCTCCACTCTACTTTAGGCTTTGGAGAAGCACCTCTGACCTCACACTTCAGCAGCGCCTCGTCCTCGCTGATGTTCAGGATCCCAACAAACGGCTTCGGAGCTGCACCTGTGAACACAGCATGAAGCTGCAGTTACAGCGCAAATGTGATGTCATGCTCTCATGTCCTTCTCTTTCCTGATGGAGATGTCAACACATCGTGTGTGAGAGCAGAGAAATAACAACCTTTACTACATGTTACAGCAGAGTTTGGGAGGACTTTCATTTATCAACACAAACAGGAAACGTCCTGAGTCCAGCTTCACAGAAATAACAATGATGTCATCATTATTGAGCTTTCAGACAGATTGATTTGTTAGACTGTGACCCAGAGTGTGACCTTACAGACTGATCAGAGAAATCTGAAGGCTTGACTGAGAACATCACTGATTTCTACATCTGCTCTCTGTGTGCTACGACTCTGTGCCCCAGAGGGAACGTACCATTACTCACACATTTGGACACCAGCACAGGTTTGATCCCAGTCCACACAGCAGCATCTACAAACTGCACATGTAGAGCTCAGTGACATCAGAGTCAGGCTCAGCACCGACTCCTCTGATGTACAGGGTGGGCCATTTATATGGATACAGCGTAATAACATGGGAATGGTTGGTGATATTAAAGTCCTGTTTGTGGCACATTAGTATATGTGAGGGGGCAAACTCCTCCAGATGGGTGGTGACCATGGTGGCCATTTAGAAGTCGGCCATCTTGGATACAACTTTTGTTTTTTCAATAGGAAGAGGGCCATGTGACACATCAAACTTATTGGTAATGTCACAAGAACAACAATGGTGTGCTTGGTTTCAACGTAACTTTATAACAGGTTACAGATGCACACATCAGTGACATCATCACTCACCTGGGATTTCTGCTGATCGATCTTTCAAGGTGAGTTCTGAAAGGCAAAAATTAAACGTGTTTTTTCACACAGCATCATGAACTCATGATGGAGCTGATGTTTCTGCATCACCTTTGTGAACATCTCTTGGTTCAGGTAACAAACTGATGAGGTGACAGCTTCCAGCAGAGTTATTAAAGGGTTTATTTTCAGGATGCTTCCTACTCACCAACAACAAGTTTAATGCAGAACCTTTGTTCTGGCTGCAGATGTGGAAAATCACAGGTGTAGACTCCACTGTCAGCCACCGTGGTGTTTCTGATGACGATTGAGGCGTTACCAAACTGCAGCTCTTGGGGAAAATGTGAGACCCGTCCTCTGAAGTGCTCGTCTTGACCTGGACGTCCATTATTGTACTCGTCACGAGCAGCGTACAGGAAAACCTCCTTCTGGTCATCTTTCTTCCAATCAAAGAGCTTCTGTTCAAGGTTCTGATTGGTGCTCAGGGAGCAGGGTAAGATGGCATCACTTCCTTCTGAGACATTCACTTCGACGACTCCTGGACCTGAAGAATGAAGCATGTTTTATTCAGTATGTTGAAATATGCAGTTCATAGTTTGATGTTTGACTGTAACTCAGACTCAGTGTGTTCAGATGTTTTACTTCACTTCTCTGTAGCTTAGGTCACTGATATGTCCTAAGTACAGTCTGCGATAGGATGAGCTCTATCGCCATCTGGTGGCTTCTGATAGAATACAGCTTTAAGCCATTTCCTCATTGGTTTTATTTTTCTAAATAGAAGGTGTGTCCATGTATCATACTATGTTTCAGGCAAATGTGTAAAACAACTTACTGTGAAATAATAGTTTTCCTCACATTAACATTTATGTGTACCATTATTAATCCTTTTAATCTTATTAATAATACCGATGTCTGTCTAAGGAGCTTGGAAAGAAAAGCATCTGGACTTTTTAAAGTTTTAAAAAAAAGTCATAATAGATTTGAGACGACAGAGAGGGATGTTCAGCCCACTGGACATAGGGGGTGAGGAGGTAGAGAGTGCCTTGCTTTAAATTTCTGGGAGTTTCCATCAATGAGGACCTTCAATGGACAAGAAAGCTGCTGCTACTATTAAAAAAAAAAAAAGACCCAGCAGAGACTTTATTTCCTCAGGATACTGAAGAAGGCTCACCTGCTGCTGGTCCAGCTTCTATCCAACAGAACAACATACAGAGACGTTTTCTTTAAGTACTTTGACTCCAAGTACTGTAAGATCACACAGATGTGAGCGGTTTTTTATTTGTGGTTTCAATATTTTCCTAAAGAAAATGATCTAATTTTTCCATCACTGCTCTGTCAGTTCATTTCTATAGAAATTCAGAAGATTTTCTTTTTTTGCTCGAAGCTGCACATTTTAAATATTTAATGTCATTAGTTTTCGTACCGTTTTCTAGTCCACTGACTGCAGATAGAGTCCGGAAAAAGACCCACAAATATAAAATCCACACAGACTTCATTTCAAAAAACTGAAAAATCCAACTGCAGACTCCTCGAGCGCTCATGAAGGGGTTGCAGGAGGACGTGCCTAGAGGTGGACCCTGCAAGTATAGCAGTAGGGAAGGCCGACCCAATGAGCAGGAAGGGAGCAGTAAGGGAGGGGGAGCCAGCGAGCAGAAAGGGAGGGGGAGCCAGTGAGCAGTAAGGGAGGGGGAGCCAGGAGCAGTAGGGAAGGCCGACCCAATGAGCAGGAAGGGAGCAGTAAGGGAGGTGGAGCCAGCGAGCAGAAAGGGAGGTGGAGTCAGCGAGCAGAAAGGGAGGTGGAGTCAGCGAGCAGTAAGATAAGATAACCTTTATTAGTCCCACATGTGGGGATTTTGTTTTTTCACAGCAGGAAGTACCATTACTCACACGTTTGGACACCAGCACAGGTTTGATCCCAGTCCACACAGCAGCCTCTACAAACTGCACATGTAGAGCTCAGAGACATCAGAGTCAGGCTCAGCACCGACTCCTCTGATCTACAGGGTGGGCCATTTATATGGATACAGCGTAATAACATGGGAATGGTTGGTGATATTAAAGTCCTGTTTGTGGCACATTAGTATATGTGAGGGGGCAAACTCCTCAAGATGGGTGGTGACCATGGTGGCTAAGGGAGGTGGAGCCAGCGAGCAGTAAGGGAGGGGGAGCCAGCGAACCGTAAGGGAGAAGGAGCCAGCGAACCGTAAGGGAGAAGGAGCCTGCGAGCAGTAAGGGAGGGGGAGCCAGCGAGCAGTAAGGGAGCAGTAAGGGAGTAGTAAGGGAGGTGGAGCCAGCGAGCAGTAAGGGAGCAGTAAGGGAGCAGTAAGGGAGGTGGAGCCAGCGAGTAGTAAGGGAGGTGGAGCTAGGGAGCAGTAAGGGAGGTGGAGCCAGGGAGCAGTAAGGGAGGGGGGGCCAGCGAGCAGTAAGGGAGGTGGAGCCAGCGAGCAGTAAGGGAGCAGTAAGGGAGGTGGAGCCTGCGAGCAGTAAGGGAGGTGGAGCCAGCGAGCAGTAAGGGAGAGGGAGCCATCGAGCAGTAAGGGAGGGGGAGCCAGCGAGCAGTAAGGGAGCAGTAAGGGAGTAGTAAGGGAGGTGGAGCCAGCGAGCAGTAAGGGAGCAGTAAGGGTGCAGTAAGGGAGCAGTAAGGGAGGTGGAGCCAGGGAGCAGTAAGGGAGGGGGAGCCAGTGAGCAGTAAGGGAGCAGTAAGGGAGGGGGAACCAGCGAGCAGTAAGGGAGCAGTAAGGGAGGTGGAGCCAGGGAGTAGTAAGGGAGGGGGAGCCTGCGAGTAGTAAGGGAGGGGGAGCCAGCGAGCAGTAAGGGAGCAGTAAGGGGGCAGTAAGGGAGGGGGAGCCAACGAGCAGTAAGGAGGAGGAGCCAGGGAGCAGTAAGGGAGCAGTAAGGGAGGGGGAGCCAGCGAGCAGTAAGGGAGCAGTAAGGGGGCAGTAAGGGAGGGGGAGCAAACGAGCAGTAAGGAGGAGGAGCCAGGGAGCAGTAAGGGAGAAGTAAGGGAGGTGGAGCCAGCGAAAAGTAAGGGAGGGAGAGCCAGCGAGCAGTAAGGCAGCAAGGGAGCAGTAAGGGAGGGGGAGCCAATGAGCAGTAAGGGAGCATTAAAGGAGGTGGAGCCAGGGAGCAGTAAGGGAGGGGGAACCAGGGAGCAGTAAGGGAGGGGGAGCCAGCGATCAGTACGGGAGGTGGAGCCAGCGAGCAGTAAGGGAGGGGGAGCCAGCGAGCAGTAAGGGAGCAGTAAGGGAGGGGGAACCAGCGAGCAGTAAGGGAGCAGTAAGGGAGGTGGAGCCAGGGATTAGTAAGGGAGGGGGAGCCTGCGAGCAGTAAGGGAGGGGGAGCCAGCGAGCAGTAAGGGAGCAGTAAGGGGGCAGTAAGGGAGGGGGAGCCAGCGAGCAGTAAAGGGAGCTTTAAGGGAGGTGGAGCCAGGGAGCATTAAGGGAGGTGGAGCCAGGGACCAGTAAGGGAGGGGGAGCCAGCGAGCAGTAAGGGAGCAGTAATGTAGGTGGAGCCAGCGAGCAGTAAGAGAGGGGGAGCCTGCGAGCAGTAAGGGAACAGTAAGGGGGCAGTAAGGGAGGGGGAGCCAGCGAGCAGTAACGGAGCAGTAAGGGAGGTGGAGCCAGGGAGCAGTAAGGGAGGGGGAGCCAGGCAGCAGTAAGGAAGGTGGAGCCAGGGAGCAGTAAGGTAGGTGGAGCCAGCGAGCAGTAAGGGAGGGGGAGGGGGAAGTAAGGGAGCAGTAACGGAGGTGGAGCCAGCGAGCAGTAAGGGAGGGGGAGCCAGGGAGCAGTAAAAGAGGTGGAGCCAGGGAGCAGTAAGGGAGTTTGAGCCAGCGAGCAGTAAGGGAGGGGGAGCCAGGCAGCAGTAAGGAAGGTGGAGCCAGGGAGCAGTAAGGTAGGTGGAGCCAGCGAGCAGTAAGGGAGGGGGAGCCAGGCAGCAGTAAGGGAGGTGGAGCCAGGGAGCAGTAAGGTAGGTGGAGCCAGCGAGCAGTAAGGGAGGTGGAACCAGCGAGCAGTAAGGGAGCAGTAAGGGAGGTGGAGCCAGGGAGCAGTAAGGGAGGGGGAGCCAGCGAGCAGTAAGGAAGCAGTAAAGGAGGGGGAGCCAATGAGCAGTAAGGGAGCATTAAGGGAGGTGGAGCCAGCGAGCAGTAAGGGAGGGGGAGCCAGCGAGCAGTAAGGGAGCAAAAAGGGAGCAGTAAGGGAGGGGGAGCAGTAAGGGAGGGGGGAGCCAGCGAGCAGTAAGGGAGGGGGAGCCAATGAACAGTAAAGGAGCAGCAAGGGAGGGGGGGCAAGCGAGGGAGGGGGAGCCAACGAGCAGTAAGGAGGAGGAGCCAGGGAGCAGTAAGGGAGCAGTAAGGGAGGTGGAGCCAGCGAGCAGTAAGGGAGGGGGAGCCAATGAGCAGTAAGGGAGCATTAAAGGAGGTGGAGCCAGGGAGCAGTAAGGGAGGGGGAGCCTGCGAGTAGTAAGGGAGGGGGAGCCAGCGAGCAGTAAGGGAGCAGTAAGGGGGCAGTAAGGGAGGGGGAGCAAACGAGCAGTAAGGAGGAGGAGCCAGGGAGCAGTAAGGGAGCAGTAAGGGAGGTGGAGCCAGCGAAAAGTAAGGGAGGGGGAGCCAGCGAGCAGTAAGGCAGCAAGAGAGCAGTAAGGGAGGGGGAGCCAATGAGCAGTAAGGGAGCATTAAAGGAGGTGGAGCCAGGGAGCAGTAAGGGAGGGGGAACCAGAGAGCAGTAAGGGAGGGGGAGCCAGCAAGCAGTACGGGAGGTGGAGCCAGCGAGCAGTAAGGGAGGGGGAGCCAGCGAGCAGTAAGGTAGCAGTAAGGGAGGGGGAACCAGCGAGCAGTAAGGGAGCAGTAAGGGAGGTGGAGCCAGGGATTAGTAAGGGAGGGGGAGCCTGCGAGCAGTAAGGGAGGGGGAGCCAGCGAGCAGTAAGGGAGGTGGAACCAGCGAGCAGTAAGGGAGCAGTAAGGGAGGTGGAGCTAGGGAGCAGTAAGGGAGGGGGAGCCATCGAGCAGTAAGGCAGCAGTAAGGGAGGGGGAGCCAATGAGCAGTAAGGGAGCATTAAGGGAGGTGGAGCCAGCGAGCAGTAAGGGAGGGGGAGCCAGGGAGCAGTAAAAGAGGTGGAGCAAGGGAGCAGTAAGGGAGTTTGAGCCAGCGAGCAGTAAGGGAGGGGGAGCCAGGCAGCAGTAAGGAAGGTGGAGCCAGGGAGCAGTAAGGTAGGTGGAGCCAGCGAGCAGTAAGGGAGGTGAAACCAGCGAGCAGTAAGCGAGCAGTAAGGGAAGTGGAGCCAGGGAGCAGTAAGGGAGAGGGAGCCAGCGAGCAGTAAGGCAGCAGTAAGGGAGGGGGAGCCAATGAGCAGTAAGGGAGCATTAAGGGAGGTGGAGCCAGCGAGCAGTAAGGGAGGGGGAGCCAGCGAGCAGTAGGGGAGCAAAAAGGGAGCAGTAAGGGAGGGGGAGCAGTAAGGGAGGGGGGAGCCAGCGAGCAGTAAGGGAGGGGGAGCCAATGAGCAGTAAAGGAGCAGCAAGGGAGGGGGGGCAAGCGAGCAGTAAGGGAGGGGGAGCCAGGGAGCAGTAAGGGAGGGGGAGCCAGCGAGCAGTAAGCGAACAGTAAGGGAGGTGGAGCCAGGGAGTAGTACGGGAGGTGGAGCCAGCGAAAAGTAAGGGAGGGGGAGCCAGCGAGTAGTAAGGGAGCAGTAAGGGAGGGGGAGCCACCGAGCAGTAAGGGAACAGGAGCCAGCGAGCAGTAAGGTAGGGGGAGCAGGCGAGCAGTAAGGGAGCAGTAAGGGAGGTGGAGCCAGCGAGCAGTAAGGGAGGTGGAGCCAGCAAGCAGTAAGGGAGGTGGAGCCTGACGAGCAGTAAGGGAGGTGGAGCAAGCGAGCAGTAAGGCAGCAGTAAGGGAGGGGGAGGGGGCAGTAAGGGAGCAGTAAGGGAGGTGGAGCCAGCGAGCAGTAAGGGAGGGGGATCCAGGGAGCAGTAAAAGAGGTGGAGCCAGGGAGCAGTAAGAGAGTTTGAGCCAGCGAGCAGTAAGGGAGGGGGAGCCAGGCAGCAATAAGGAAGGTGGAGCCAGGGAGCAGTAAGGTAGGTGGAGCCAGCGAGCAGTAAGGGAGGGGGAGCCAGGCAGCAGTAAGGGAGGTGGATCCAGGGAGCAGTAAGGTAGGTGGAGCCAGCGAGCAGTAAGGGAGGTGAAACCAGCGAGCAGTAAGCGAGCAGTAAGGGAAGTGGAGCCAGGGAGCAGTAAGGGAGAGGGAGCCAGCGATCAGTAAGGTAGCAGTAAGGGAGGGGGAGCCAATGAGCAGTAAGGGAGCATTAAGGGAGGTGGAGCCAGCGAGCAGTAAGGGAGGGGGAGCCAGCGAGCAGTAGGGGAGCAAAAAGGGAGCAGTAAGGGAGGGGGAGCAGTAAGGGAGGGGGGAGCCAGCGAGCAGTAAGGGAGGGGGAGCAGTAAGGGAGGGGGGGCCAGCGAGCAGTAAGCGAACAGTAAGGGAGGTGGAGCCAGGGAGTAGTAAGGGAGGGGGAGCCTGCGAGCAGTAAGGGAGCAGTAAGGGAGGGGGAGCAGTAAGGGAGGTGGAGCCACCGAGCAGTAAGGGAACAGGAGCCAGCGAGCAGTAAGGGAGGGGGAGCAGGCGAGCAGTAAGGGAGCAGTAAGGGAGGTGGAGCCAGCGAGCAGTAAGGGAGGTGGAGCCAGAAAGCAGTAAGGGAGGTGGAGCCTGCGAGCAGTAAGGGAGGTGGAGCAAGCGAGCAGTAAGGCAGCAGTAAGGGAGGGGGAGGGGGCAGTAAGGGAGCAGTAAGGGAGGTGGAGCCAGCGAGCAGTAAGGGAGGGGGAGCCAGGGAGCAGTAAAAGAGGTGGAGCCAGGGAGCAGTAAGGGAGTTTGAGCCAGCGAGCAGTAAGGGAGGGGGAGCCAGGCAGCAGTAAGGAAGGTGGAGCCAGGGAGCAGTAAGGTAGGTGGAGCCAGGGAGTAGTAAGGGAGGGGGAGCCTGCGAGTAGTAAGGGAGGGGGAGCCAGCGAGCAGAAAGGGAGCAGTAAGGGGGCAGTAAGGGAGGGGGAGCCAACAAGCAGTAAGGAGGTGGAGCCAGCGAGCAGTAAGGGAGGGGGAGCCAGCGAGCAGTAAGGTAGCAGTAAGGGAGGGGGAACCAGCGAGCAGTAAGGGAGCAGTAAGGGAGGTGGAGCCAGGGAGTAGTAAGGGAGGGGGAGCCTGCGAGTAGTAAGGGAGGGGGAGCCAGCGAGCAGAAAGGGAGCAGTAAGGGGGCAGTAAGGGAGGGGGAGCCAACAAGCAGTAAGGAGGTGGAGCCAGCGAGCAGTAAGGGAGGGGGAGCCAGCGAGCAGTAAGGTAGCAGTAAGGGAGGGGGAACCAGCGAGCAGTAAGGGAGCAGTAAGGGAGGTGGAGCCAGGGAGTAGTAAGGGAGGGGGAGCCTGCGAGTAGTAAGGGAGGGGGAGCCAGCGAGCAGAAAGGGAGCAGTAAGGGGGCAGTAAGGGAGGGGGAGCCAACAAGCAGTAAGGAGGTGGAGCCAGCGAGCAGTAAGGGAGGGGGAGCCAGCGAGCAGTAAGGTAGCAGTAAGGGAGGGGGAACCAGCGAGCAGTAAGGGAGCAGTAAGGGAGGTGGAGCCAGGGATTAGTAAGGGAGGGGGAGCCTGCGAGCAGTAAGGGAGGGGGAGCCAACGAGCAGTAAGGAGGAGGAGCCAGGGAGCAGTAAGGGAGCAGTAAGGGAGGTGGAGCCAGCGAAAAGTAAGGGAGGGGGAGCCAGCGAGCAGTAAGGCAGCAAGGGAGCAGTAAGGGAGGGGGAGCCAATGAGCAGTAAGGGAGCATTAAAGGAGGTGGAGCCAGGGAGCAGTAAGGGAGGGGGAACCAGAGAGCAGTAAGGTAGGTGGAGCCAGCGAGCAGTAAGGGAGGTGGAACCAGCGAGCAGTAAGGGAGCAGTAAGGGAGGTGGAGCCAGGGAGCAGTAAGGGAGGGGGAGCCAGCGAGCAGTAAGGCAGCAGTAAGGGAGCAGTAAGGGAGGGGGAGCCAATGAGCAGTAAGGGAGCATTAAGGGAGGTGGAGCCAGGGAGCAGTAAGGGAGGTGGAGCCAGGGAGCAGTAAGGGAGGGGGAGCCAGCGAGCAGTAAGGGAGGGGGAGCCAGCGAGCAGTAAGGGAGCAGTAAGGGAGGGGGAGCCAGGGAGCAGTAAGGTAGGTGGAGCCAGCGAGCAGTAAGGGAGGGGGAGCCAGGGAGCAGTAAGGGAGGGGGAGCCAGCGAGCAGTAAGGGAGCAGTAAGGGAGGTGGAGCCAGCGAAAAGTAAGGGAGGGGGAGCCAGCGAGTAGTAAGGTAGGTGGAGCCAGCGAGCAGTAAGGGAGGTGGAGCCAGGGAGCAGTAAGGTAGGTGGAGCCAGCGAGCAGTAAGGGAGGTGAAACCAGCGAGCAGTAAGCGAGCAGTAAGGGAAGTGGAGCCAGGGAGCAGTAAGGGAGAGGGAGCCAGCGAGCAGTAAGGCAGCAGTAAGGGAGGGGGAGCCAATGAGCAGTAAGGGAGCATTAAGGGAGGTGGAGCCAGCGAGCAGTAAGGGAGGGGGAGCCAGCGAGCAGTAGGGGAGCAAAAAGGGAGCAGTAAGGGAGGGGGAGCAGTAAGGGAGGGGGGAGCCAGCGAGCAGTAAGGGAGGGGGAGCCTGCGAGTAGTAAGGGAGGGGGAGCCAGCGAGCAGTAAGGGAGCAGTAAGGGGGCAGTAAGGGAGGGGGAGCCAACAAGCAGTAAGGAGGTGGAGCCAGCGAGCAGTAAGGGAGGGGGAGCCAGCGAGCAGTAAGGTAGCAGTAAGGGAGGGGGAACCAGCGAGCAGTAAGGGAGCAGTAAGGGAGGTGGAGCCAGGGATTAGTAAGGGAGGGGGAGCCTGCGAGCAGTAAGGGAGGGGGAGCCAACGAGCAGTAAGGAGGAGGAGCCAGGGAGCAGTAAGGGAGCAGTAAGGGAGGTGGAGCCAGCGAAAAGTAAGGGAGGGGGAGCCAGCGAGCAGTAAGGCAGCAAGGGAGCAGTAAGGGAGGGGGAGCCAATGAGCAGTAAGGGAGCATTAAAGGAGGTGGAGCCAGGGAGCAGTAAGGGAGGGGGAACCAGAGAGCAGTAAGGTAGGTGGAGCCAGCGAGCAGTAAGGGAGGTGGTGCAAGCGAGCAGTAAGTCAGCAGTAAGGGAGGGAGAGGGGGCAGTAAGGGAGCAGTAAGGGAGGTGGAGCCAGCGAGCAGTAAGGGAGGGGGAGCCAGGGAGCAGTAAAAGAGGTGGAGCCAGGGAGCAGTAAGGGAGTTTGAGCCAGCGAGCAGTAAGGGAGGGGGAGCCAGGCAGCAGTAAGGAAGGTGGAGCCAGGGAGCAGTAAGGTAGGTGGAGCCAGCGAGCAGTAAGGGAGGGGGAGCCAGCGAGCAGTAAGGGAGGTGGAGCCAGGGAGCAGTAAGGTAGGTGGAGCCAGCGAGCAGTAAGGGAGGTGAAACCAGCGAGCAGTAAGCGAGCAGTAAGGGAAGTGGAGCCAGGGAGCAGTAAGGGAGAGGGAGCCAGCGAGCAGTAAGGCAGCAGTAAGGGAGGGGGAGCCAATGAGCAGTAAGGGAGCATTAAGGGAGGGGCAGTAAGGGAGGGGGAGCCAGCGAGCAGTAGGGGAGCAAAAAGGGAGCAGTAAGGGAGGGGGAGCAGTAAGGGAGGGGGAGGGGGCAGTAAGGGAGCAGTAAGGGAGGTGGAGCCAGCGAGCAGTAAGGGAGGGGGAGCCAGGGAGCAGTAAAAGAGGTGGAGCCAGGGAGCAGTAAGGGAGTTTGAGCCAGCGAGCAGTAAGGGAGGGGGAGCCAGGCAGCAGTAAGGAAGGTGGAGCCAGGGAGCAGTAAGGTAGGTGGAGCCAGCGAGCAGTAAGGGAGGGGGAGCCAGGCAGCAGTAAGGGAGGTGGAGCCAGGGAGCAGTAAGGTAGGTGGAGCCAGCGAGCAGTAAGGGAGGTGAAACCAGCGAGCAGTAAGCGAGCAGTAAGGGAAGTGGAGCCAGGGAGCAGTAAGGGAGAGGGAGCCAGCGAGCAGTAAGGCAGCAGTAAGGGAGGGGGAGCCAGCGAGCAGTAAGGGAGGGGGAGCCAGCGAGCAGTAGGGGAGCAAAAAGGGAGCAGTAAGGGAGGGGGAGCAGTAAGGGAGGGGGGAGCCAGCGAGCAGTAAGGGAGGGGGAGCCAATGAGCAGTAAAGGAGCAGCAAGGGAGGGGGGGCAAGCGAGCAGTAAGGGAGGGGGAGCCAGGGAGCAGTAAGGGAGGGGGAGCCAGCGAGCAGTAAGCGAACAGTAAGGGAGGTGGAGCCAGGGAGTAGTAAGGGAGGTGGAGCCAGCGAAAAGTAAGGGAGGGGGAGCCAGCGAGTAGTAAGGGAGCAGTAAGGGAGGGGGAGCCACCGAGCAGTAAGGGAACAGGAGCCAGCGAGCAGTAAGGGAGGGGGAGCAGGCGAGCAGTAAGGGAGCAGTAAGGGAGGTGGAGCCAGCGAGCAGTAAGGGAGGTGGAGCCAGCAAGCAGTAAGGGAGGTGGAGCCTGACGAGCAGTAAGGGAGGTGGAGCAAGCGAGCAGTAAGGCAGCAGTAAGGGAGGGGGAGGGGGCAGTAAGGGAGCAGTAAGGGAGGTGGAGCCAGCGAGCAGTAAGGGAGGGGGAGCAAGGGAGCAGTAAAAGAGGTGGAGCCAGGGAGCAGTAAGAGAGTTTGAGCCAGCGAGCAGTAAGGGAGGGGGAGCCAGGCAGCAATAAGGAAGGTGGATCCAGGGAGCAGTAAGGTAGGTGGAGCCAGCGAGCAGTAAGGGAGGGGGAGCCAGGCAGCAGTAAGGGAGGTGGATCCAGGGAGCAGTAAGGTAGGTGGAGCCAGCGAGCAGTAAGGGAGGTGAAACCAGGCAGCAGTAAGGAAGGTGGAGCCAGGGAGCAGTAAGGTAGGTGGAGCCAGCGAGCAGTAAGGGAGGGGGAGCCAGGCAGCAGTAAGGGAGGTGGAGCCAGGGAGCAGTAAGGTAGGTGGAGCCAGCGAGCAGTAAGGGAGGTGGAACCAGCGAGCAGTAAGGGAGCAGTAAGGGAGGTGGAGCCAGGGAGCAGTAAGGGAGGGGGAGCCAGCGAGCAGTAAGGCAGCAGTAAGGGAGCAGTAAGGGAGGGGGAGCCAATGAGCAGTAAGGGAGCATTAAGGGAGGTGGAGCCAGGGAGCAGTAAGGGAGGTGGAGCCAGGGAGCAGTAAGGGAGGGGGAGCCAGGGAGCAGTAAGGGAGGGGGAGCCAGCGAGCAGTAAGGGAGCAGTAAGGGAGGGGGAGCCAGGGAGCAGTAAGGTAGGTGGAGCCAGCGAGCAGTAAGGGAGGGGGAGCCAGGGAGCAGTAAGGGAGGGGGAGCAAGCGAGCAGTAAGGGAGGTGGAGCCAGCGAGCAGTAAGGGAGGGGGAGGGGGCAGTAAGGGAGGTGGAGCAAGCCAGCCGTAAGGGAGGGGGAGGGGGCAGTAAGCGAGCAGTAGGGGAGGGGGAGCCAGCGAGCATTAAGGGAGGGGGAGCCAGCGAGCAGTAAGGGAGGGGGAGCCAGCGAGCAGTAAGGGAGCAGTAAGGGAGGTGGAGCCAGCGAGCAGTGAGGGATCAGTAAGGGAGGTGGAGCCAGGGAGCAGTAAGGGAGGTGGAGCCAGCGAAAAGTAAGGGAGGGGGAGCCAGCGAGTAGTAAGGGAGCAGTAAGGGAGGGGGAGCCTCCGAGCAGTAAGGGAACAGGAGCCAGCGAGCAGTAAGGGAGGGGGAGCCAGCGAGCAGTAAGGGAGCAGTAAGGGAGCAGTAAGGGAGGGGGAGCCAGCGAGCATTAAGGGAGGGGGAGCCAGGGAGCAGTAAGGGAGGGGGAGCAAGCGAGCAGTAAGGGAGCAGTAAGGGAGGTGGAGCCAGGGAGTAGTAAGGGAGGTGGAGCCAGCGAAAAGTAAGGGAGGGGGAGCCAGCGAGCAGTAAGGGATGGGGAACAAGCGAGCAGTAAGGGAGGTGGAGCCAGCAAGCAGTAAGGGAGGTGGAGCCTGACGAGCAGTAAGGGAGGTGGAGCAAGCGAGCAGTAAGGCAGCAGTAAGGGAGGGGGAGGGGGCAGTAAGGGAGCAGTAAGGGAGGTGGAGCCAGTGAGCAGTAACGGAGGGGGAGCCAGGGAGCAGTAAAAGAGGTGGAGCCAGGGAGCAGTAAGGGAGTTTGAGCCAGCGAGCAGTAAGGGAGGGGGAGCCAGGCAGCAGTAAGGAAGGTGGAGCCAGGGAGCAGTAAGGTAGGTGGAGCCAGCGAGCAGTAAGGGAGGGGGAGCCAGGCAGCAGTAAGGGAGGTGGAGCCAGGGAGCAGTAAGGTAGGTGGAGCCAGCGAGCAGTAAGGGAGGTGAAACCAGCGAGCAGTAAGCGAGCAGTAAGGGAAGTGGAGCCAGGGAGCAGTAAGGGAGAGGGAGCCAGCGAGCAGTAAGGCAGCAGTAAGGGAGGGGGAGCCAATGAGCAGTAAGGGAGCATTAAGGGAGGGGCAGTAAGGGAGGGGGAGCCAGCGAGTAGTAGGGGAGCAAAAAGGGAGCAGTAAGGGAGGGGGAGCAGTAAGGGAGGGGGAGGGGGCAGTAAGGGAGCAGTAAGGGAGGTGGAGCCAGCGAGCAGTAAGGGAGGGGGAGCCAGGGAGCAGTAAAAGAGGTGGAGCCAGGGAGCAGTAAGGGAGTTTGAGCCAGCGAGCAGTAAGGGAGGGGGAGCCAGGCAGCAGTAAGGAAGGTGGAGCCAGGGAGCAGAAAGGTAGGTGGAGCCAGCGAGCAGTAAGGGAGGGGGAGAAGGGCAGCAGTAAGGGAGGTGGAGCCAGGGAGCAGTAAGGTAGGTGGAGCCAGCGAGCAGTAAGTGAGGTGAAACCAGCGAGCAGTAAGCGAGCAGTAAGGGAAGTGGAGCCAGGGAGCAGTAAGGGAGAGGGAGCCAGCGAGCAGTAAGGCAGCAGTAAGGGAGGGGGAGCCAATGAGCAGTAAGGGAGCATTAAGGGAGGTGGAGCCAGCGAGCAGTAAGGGAGGGGGAGCCAGCGAGCAGTAGGGGAGCAAAAAGGGAGCAGTAAGGGAGGGGGAGCAGTAAGGGAGGGGGGAGCCAGCGAGCAGTAAGGGAGGGGGAGCCAATGAGCAGTAAAGGAGCAGCAAGGGAGGGGGGGCAAGCGAGCAGTAAGGGAGGGGGAGCCAGGGAGCAGTAAGGGAGGGGGAGCCAGCCAGCAGAAAGCGAACAGTAAGGGAGGTGGAGCCAGGGAGTAGTAAGGGAGGTGGAGCCAGCGAAAAGTAAGGGAGGGGGAGCCAGCGAGTAGTAAGGGAGCAGTAAGGGAGGGGGAGCCACCGAGCAGTAAGGGAACAGGAGCCAGCGAGCAGTAAGGGAGGGGGAGCAGGCGAGCAGTAAGGGAGCAGTAAGGGAGGTGGAGCCAGCAAGCAGTAAGGGAGGTGGAGCCTGACGAGCAGTAAGGGAGGTGGAGCAAGCAAGCAGTAAGGCAGCAGTAAGGGAGGGGGAGGGGGCAGTAAGGGAGCAGTAAGGGAGGTGGAGCCAGCGAGCAGTAAGGGAGGGGGAGCCAGGGAGCAGTAAAAGAGGTGGAGCCAGGGAGCAGTAAGAGAGTTTGAGCCAGCGAGCAGTAAGGGAGGGGGAGCCAGGCAGCAATAAGGAAGGTGGATCCAGGGAGCAGTAAGGTAGGTGGAGCCAGCGAGCAGTAAGGGAGGGGGAGCCAGGCAGCAGTAAGGGAGGTGGATCCAGGGAGCAGTAAGGTAGGTGGAGCCAGCGAGCAGTAAGGGAGGTGAAACCAGGCAGCAGTAAGGAAGGTGGAGCCAGGGAGCAGTAAGGTAGGTGGAGCCAGCGAGCAGTAAGGGAGGGGGAGCCAGGCAGCAGTAAGGGAGGTGGAGCCAGGGAGCAGTAAGGTAGGTGGAGCCAGCGAGCAGTAAGGGAGGTGGAACCAGCGAGCAGTAAGGGAGCAGTAAGGGAGGTGGAGCCAGGGAGCAGTAAGGGAGGGGGAGCCAGCGAGCAGTAAGGCAGCAGTAAGGGAGCAGTAAGGGAGGGGGAGCCAATGAGCAGTAAGGGAGCATTAAGGGAGGTGGAGCCAGGGAGCAGTAAGGGAGGTGGAGCCAGGGAGCAGTAAGGGAGGGGGAGCAGTAAGGGAGGGGGGAGCCAGCGAGCAGTAAGGGAGGGGGAGCCAATGAGCAGTAAAGGAGCAGCAAGGGAGGGGGGGCAAGCGAGCAGTAAGGGAGGGGGAGCCAGGGAGCAGTAAGGGAGGTGGAGCAAGCGAGCAGTAAGGCAGCAGTAAGGGAGGGGGAGGGGGCAGTAAGGGAGCAGTAAGGGAGGTGGAGCCAGCGAGCAGTAAGGGAGGGGGAGCCAGGGAGCAGTAAAAGAGGTGGAGCCAGGGAGCAGTAAGGGAGTTTGAGCCAGCGAGCAGTAAGGGAGGGGGAGCCAGGCAGCAGTAAGGAAGGTGGAGCCAGGGAGCAGTAAGGTAGGTGGAGCCAGCGAGCAGTAAGGGAGGGGGAGCCAGGCAGCAGTAAGGGAGGTGGAGCCAGGGAGCAGTAAGGTAGGTGGAGCCAGCGAGCAGTAAGGGAGGTGAAACCAGCGAGCAGTAAGCGAGCAGTAAGGGAGGTGGAGCCAGGGAGCAGTAAGGGAGGGGGAGCCAGCGAGCAGTAAGGCAGCAGTAAGGGAGGGGGAGCCAATGAGCAGTAAGGGAGCATTAAGGGAGGTGGAGCCAGCGAGCAGTAAGGGAGGGGGAGCCAGCGAGCAGTAAGGGAGCAAAAAGGGAGTAGTAAGGGAGGGGGAGCAGTAAGGGAGGGGGGAGCCAGCGAGCAGTAAGGGAGGGGGAGCCAATGAGCAGTAAAGGAGCAGCAAGGGAGGGGGGGCAAGCGAGCAGTAAGGGAGGGGGAGCCAGCGAGCAGTAAGCGAGCAGTAAGGGAGGTGGAGCCAGGGAGTAGTAAGGGAGGGGGAGCCTGCGAGCAGTAAGGGAGCAGTAAGGGAGGGGGAGCAGTAAGGGAGGTGGAGCCACCGAGCAGTAAGGGAACAGGAGCCAGCGAGCAGTAAGGGAGGGGGAGCCTGCGAGCAGTAAGGGAGGGGGAGCAGGCAAGCAGTAAGGGAGAGGGAGCCATCGAGCAGTAAGGGATGGGGAGCCAGCGAGCAGTAAGGGAGCAGTAAGGGAGGTGGAGCAGTAAGGGAGGTGGAGCCACCGAGCAGTAAGGGAACAGGAGCCAGCGAGCAGTAAGGGAGGGGGAGCCTGCGAGCAGTAAGGGAGGGGGAGCAGGCAAGCAGTAAGGGAGAGGGAGCCATCGAGCAGTAAGGGATGGGGAGCCAGCGAGCAGTAAGGGAGCAGTAAGGGAGGTGGAGCCAGGGAGCAGTAAGGGAGGTGGAGGCAGCGAGCAGTAAGGGAGGTGGAGCCAGGGAGCAGTAAGGGAGGGGGAGCCAGCGAGCAGTAAGGCAGCAGTAAGGGAGCAGTAAGGGAGGGGGAGCCAATGAGCAGTAAGGGAGCAGTAAGGGAGGGGGAGCAGTAAGGGAGGTGGAGCCACCGAGCAGTAAGGGAACAGGAGCCAGCGAGCAGTAAGGGATGGGGAGCCAGCGAGCAGTAAGGGAGCAGTAAGGGAGGTGGAGCCAGGGAGCAGTAAGGGAGGTGGAGGCAGCGAGCAGTAAGGGAGGTGGAGCCACCGAGCAGTAAGGGAGGGGGAGCCAGCGAGCAGTAAGGCAGCAGTAAGGGAGCAGTAAGGGAGGGGGAGCCAATGAGCAGTAAGGGAGCATTAAGGGAGGTGGAGCCAGGGAGCAGTAAGGGAGGTGGAGCCAGCGAGCAGTAAGGCAGCAGTAAGGGGGCAGTAAGGGAGGGGGAGCAGTAAGGGAGGGGGAGCCAGCGAGCAGTAAGGGAGGTGGAGCCAGGGAGCAGTACGGGAGGGGGACCCAGCGAGCAGTAAGCGAGGGGGAGCCAGCGAGTAGTAAGGGAGGGGGAGCCAGAGAGTAGTAAGGGAGGGGGAGCCTGCGAGCAGTAAGCGAGGGGGAGCCAGCGAGCAGTAAGGGAGAAGTAAGGGGGCAGTAAGGGAGGGGGAGCCAGCTAGCAGTAAGGGAGGTAGAGCCAGGGAGCAGTAAGGGAGCAGTAAGGGAGGTGGAGCCAGGGAGCAGTAAGGGAGGTTGAGCCGGGGAGCAGTAAGGGAGGGGGAGCGAGCGAGCAGTAAGGGAGGGGGAGCCAGCGAGCTGTAAGGGAGCAGTAAGGGAGGGGGAGCAAGCGAGCAGTACGGGAGCAGTAAAGGAAGGGGGAGCCAGCGAGCAGTAACGGAGCAGTAAGGGAGCAGTAAGGGAGGGGGATCAGTAAGGGAGGGGGAGCCAGCGAGCAGTAACGGAGGTGGAGCCAGGGAGCAGTAAGGGAGGGGGAGCCAGCGAGCAGTAAGGGAGCAGTAAGGGAGCAGTAAGGGAGGGGGAGCCAGCGAGCATTAAGGGAGGGGGAGCCAGGGAGCAGTAAGGGAGGGGGAGCAAGCGAGCAGTAAGGGAGCAGTAAGGGAGGTGGAGCCAGGGAGTAGTAAGGGAGGTGGAGCCAGCGAAAAGTAAGGGAGGGGGAGCCAGCGAGCAGTAAGGGATGGGGAACAAGCGAGCAGTAAGGGAGGTGGAGCCAGCAAGCAGTAAGGGAGGTGGAGCCTGACGAGCAGTAAGGGAGGTGGAGCAAGCGAGCAGTAAGGCAGCAGTAAGGGAGGGGGAGGGGGCAGTAAGGGAGCAGTAAGGGAGGTGGAGCCAGTGAGCAGTAACGGAGGGGGAGCCAGGGAGCAGTAAAAGAGGTGGAGCCAGGGAGCAGTAAGGGAGTTTGAGCCAGCGAGCAGTAAGGGAGGGGGAGCCAGGCAGCAGTAAGGAAGGTGGAGCCAGGGAGCAGTAAGGTAGGTGGAGCCAGCGAGCAGTAAGGGAGGGGGAGCCAGGCAGCAGTAAGGGAGGTGGAGCCAGGGAGCAGTAAGGTAGGTGGAGCCAGCGAGCAGTAAGGGAGGTGAAACCAGCGAGCAGTAAGCGAGCAGTAAGGGAAGTGGAGCCAGGGAGCAGTAAGGGAGAGGGAGCCAGCGAGCAGTAAGGCAGCAGTAAGGGAGGGGGAGCCAATGAGCAGTAAGGGAGCATTAAGGGAGGGGCAGTAAGGGAGGGGGAGCCAGCGAGTAGTAGGGGAGCAAAAAGGGAGCAGTAAGGGAGGGGGAGCAGTAAGGGAGGGGGAGGGGGCAGTAAGGGAGCAGTAAGGGAGGTGGAGCCAGCGAGCAGTAAGGGAGGGGGAGCCAGGGAGCAGTAAAAGAGGTGGAGCCAGGGAGCAGTAAGGGAGTTTGAGCCAGCGAGCAGTAAGGGAGGGGGAGCCAGGCAGCAGTAAGGAAGGTGGAGCCAGGGAGCAGAAAGGTAGGTGGAGCCAGCGAGCAGTAAGGGAGGGGGAGCCAGGCAGCAGTAAGGGAGGTGGAGCCAGGGAGCAGTAAGGTAGGTGGAGCCAGCGAGCAGTAAGGGAGGTGAAACCAGCGAGCAGTAAGCGAGCAGTAAGGGAAGTGGAGCCAGGGAGCAGTAAGGGAGAGGGAGCCAGCGAGCAGTAAGGCAGCAGTAAGGGAGGGGGAGCCAATGAGCAGTAAGGGAGCATTAAGGGAGGTGGAGCCAGCGAGCAGTAAGGGAGGGGGAGCCAGCGAGCAGTAGGGGAGCAAAAAGGGAGCAGTAAGGGAGGGGGAGCAGTAAGGGAGGGGGGAGCCAGCGAGCAGTAAGGGAGGGGGAGCCAATGAGCAGTAAAGGAGCAGCAAGGGAGGGGGGGCAAGCGAGCAGTAAGGGAGGGGGAGCCAGGGAGCAGTAAGGGAGGGGGAGCCAGCCAGCAGAAAGCGAACAGTAAGGGAGGTGGAGCCAGGGAGTAGTAAGGGAGGTGGAGCCAGCGAAAAGTAAGGGAGGGGGAGCCAGCGAGTAGTAAGGGAGCAGTAAGGGAGGGGGAGCCACCGAGCAGTAAGGGAACAGGAGCCAGCGAGCAGTAAGGGAGGGGGAGCAGGCGAGCAGTAAGGGAGCAGTAAGGGAGGTGGAGCCAGCGAGCAGTAAGGGAGGTGGAGCCAGCAAGCAGTAAGGGAGGTGGAGCCTGACGAGCAGTAAGGGAGGTGGAGCAAGCGAGCAGTAAGGCAGCAGTAAGGGAGGGGGAGGGGGCAGTAAGGGAGCAGTAAGGGAGGTGGAGCCAGCGAGCAGTAAGGGAGGGGGAGCCAGGGAGCAGTAAAAGAGGTGGAGCCAGGGAGCAGTAAGAGAGTTTGAGCCAGCGAGCAGTAAGGGAGGGGGAGCCAGGCAGCAATAAGGAAGGTGGAGCCAGGGAGCAGTAAGGTAGGTGGAGCCAGCGAGCAATAAGGGAGGGGGAGCCAGGGAGCAGTAAGGGAGAGGGAGCCAGCGAGCAGTAAGCGAGCAGTAAGGGAAGTGGAGCCAGGGAGCAGTAAGGGAGAGGGAGCCAGCGAGCAGTAAGGCAGCAGTAAGGGAGGGGGAGCCAATGAGCAGTAAGGGAGCATTAAGGGAGGTGGAGCCAGCGAGCAGTAAGGGAGGGGGAGCCAGCGAGCAGTAGGGGAGCAAAAAGGGAGCAGTAAGGGAGGGGGAGCAGTAAGGGAGGGGGGAGCCAGCGAGCAGTAAGGGAGGGGGAGCCAATGAGCAGTAAAGGAGCAGTAAGGGAGGGGGGGAAAGCGAGCAGTAAGGGAGGGGGAGCCAGGGAGCAGTAAGGGAGGGGGAGCCAGCGAGCAGTAAGGGAGGGGGAGCCAGCGAGCAGTAAGCGAACAGTAAGGGAGGTGGAG
Organism: Neolamprologus brichardi; assembly: GCF_056152115.1. Taxonomy (NCBI): domain Eukaryota; kingdom Metazoa; phylum Chordata; class Actinopteri; order Cichliformes; family Cichlidae; genus Neolamprologus; species Neolamprologus brichardi. The sequence goes on along the minus strand of NC_142108.1, from coordinate 33,423,656 downwards.
CCAGGGAGTAGTAAGGGAGGGGGAGCCAGCGAGCAGTAAGGGAGCAGTAAGGGAGGTGGAACCAGCGAGCAGTAAGGGAGCAGTAAGGGAGGGGGAACCAGCGAGCAGTAAGGGAGCAGTAAGGGAGGTGGAGCCAGGGAGCAGTAAGGGAGGTGGAGCCAGGCAGCAGTAAGGAAGGTGGAGCCAGGGAGCAGTAAGGTAGGTGGAGCCAGCGAGCAGTAAGGGAGGGGGAGCCAGGCAGCAGTAAGGGAGGTGGAGCCAGGGAGCAGTAAGGTAGGTGGAGCCAGCGAGCAGTAAGGGAGGTGGAGCCAGGGAGCAGTAAGGTAGGTGGAGCCAGCGAGCAGTAAGGGAGGTGGAACCAGCGAGCAGTAAGGGAGCAGTAAGGGAGGTGGAGCCAGGGAGCAGTAAGGGAGCATTAAGGGAGGTGGAGCCAGCGAGCAGTAAGGGAGGGGGAGCCAGCGAGCAGTAAGGCAGCAGTAAGGGAGCAGTAAGGGAGGGGGAGCCAATGAGCAGTAAGGGAGCATTAAGGGAGGTGGAGCCAGGGAGCAGTAAGGGAGGTGGAGCCAGGGAGCAGTAAGGGAGGGGGAGTCAGGGAGCAGTAAGGTAGGGGGAGCCAGCGAGCAGTAAGGGAGCAGTAAGGGAGGGGGAGCCAGGGAGCAGTAAGGTAGGTGGAGCCAGCGAGCAGTAAGGGAGGGGGAGCCAGGGAGCAGTAAGGGAGCAGTAAGGGAGGTGGAGCCAGCGAGCAGTAAGGGAGGGGGAGGGGGCAGTAAGGGAGGTGGAGCAAGCCAGCCGTAAGGGAGGGGGAGGGGGCAGTAAGCGAGCAGTAGGGGAGGGGGAGCCAGAGAGTAGTAAGGGAGGGGGAGCCTGCGAGCAGTAAGCGAGGGGGAGCCAGCGAGCAGTAAGGGAGAAGTAAGGGGGCAGTAAGGGAGGGGGAGCCAGCTAGCAGTAAGGGAGGTAGAGCCAGGGAGCAGTAAGGGAGCAGTAAGGGAGGTGGAGCCAGGGAGCAGTAAGGGAGGTTGAGCCGGGGAGCAGTAAGGGAGGGGGAGCGAGCGAGCAGTAAGGGAGGGGGAGCCAGCGAGCTGTAAGGGAGCAGTAAGGGAGGGGGAGCAAGCGAGCAGTAAGGGAGCAGTAAGGGAGGTGGAGCCAGGGAGTAGTAAGGGAGGTGGAGCCAGCGAAAAGTAAGGGAGGGGGAGCCAGCGAGCAGTAAGTTAGGGGGAACAAGCGAGCAGTAAGGGAGGTGGAGCCAGCAAGCAGTAAGGGAGGTGGAGCCTGACGAGCAGTAAGGGAGGTGGAGCAAGCGAGCAGTAAGGCAGCAGTAAGGGAGGGGGAGCCAGCGAGCAGTAAGGGAGGTGAAACCAGCGAGCAGTAAGCGAGCAGTACGGGAAGTGGAGCCAGGGAGCAGTAAGGGAGAGGGAGCCAGCGAGCAGTAAGGCAGCAGTAAGGGAGGGGGAGCCAATGAGCAGTAAGGGAGCATTAAGGGAGGTGGAGCCAGCGAGCAGTAAGGGAGGGGGAGCCAGCGAGCAGTAGGGGAGCAAAAAGGGAGCAGTAAGGGAGGGGGAGCAGTAAGGGAGGGGGGAGCCAGCGAGCAGTAAGGGAGGGGGCGCCAATGAGCAGTAAAGGAGCAGCAAGGGAGGGGGGGCAAGCGAGCAGTAAGGGAGGGGGAGCCAGGGAGCAGTAAGGGAGGGGGAGCCAGCCAGCAGAAAGCGAACAGTAAGGGAGGTGGAGCCAGGGAGTAGTAAGGGAGGTGGAGCCAGCGAAAAGTAAGGGAGGGGGAGCCAGCGAGTAGTAAGGGAGCAGTAAGGGAGGGGGAGCCACCGAGCAGTAAGGGAACAGGAGCCAGCGAGCAGTAAGGGAGGGGGAGCCAGGCAGCAGTAAGGAAGGTGGAGCCAGGGAGCAGTAAGGTAGGTGGAGCCAGCGAGCAGTAAGGGAGGGGGAGCCAGGCAGCAGTAAGGGAGGTGGAGCCAGGGAGCAGTAAGGTAGGTGGAGCCAGCGAGCAGTAAGGGAGGTGAAACCAGCGAGCAGTAAGCGAGCAGTAAGGGAAGTGGAGCCAGGGAGCAGTAAGGGAGAGGGAGCCAGCGAGCAGTAAGGCAGCAGTAAGGGAGGGGGAGCCAATGAGCAGTAAGGGAGCATTAAGGGAGCAGTAAGGGAGGGGGAGCCAGCTAGCAGTAAGGGAGGTAGAGCCAGGGAGCAGTAAGGGAGCAGTAAGGGAGGTGGAGCCAGGGAGCAGTAAGGGAGGTTGAGCCGGGGAGCAGTAAGGGAGGGGGAGCCAGCGAGCAGTAAGGGAGGGGGAGCCAGCGAGCTGTAAGGGAGCAGTAAGGGAGGGGGAGCAAGCGAGCAGTAAGGGAGCAGTAAGGGAGGTGGAGCCAGGGAGTAGTAAGGCAGCAGTAAGGGAGGGGGAGCCAATGAGCAGTAAGGGAGCATTAAGGGAGGTGGAGCCAGCGAGCAGTAAGGGAGGGGGAGCCAGCGAGCAGTAGGGGAGCAAAAAGGGAGCAGTAAGGGAGGGGGAGCAGTAAGGGAGGGGGGAGCCAGCGAGCAGTAAGGGAGGGGGAGCCAATGAGCAGTAAAGGAGCAGTAAGGGAGGGGGGGCAAGCGAGCAGTAAGGGAGGGGGAGCCAGGGAGCAGTAAGGGAGGGGGAGCCAGCGAGCAGTAAGGGAGGGGGAGCCAGCGAGCAGTAAGCGAACAGTAAGGGAGGTGGAGCCAGGGAGTAGTAAGGGAGGGGGAGCCTGCGAGCAGTAAGGGAGCAGTAAGGGAGGGGGAGCAGTAAGGGAGGTGGAGCCACCGAGCAGTAAGGGAACAGGAGCCAGCGAGCAGTAAGGGAGGGGGAGCAGGCGAGCAGTAAGGGAGCAGTAAGGGAGGTGGAGCCAGCGAGCAGTAAGGGAGGTGGAGCCAGAAAGCAGTAAGGGAGGTGGAGCCTGCGAGCAGTAAGGGAGGTGGAGCAAGCGAGCAGTAAGGCAGCAGTAAGGGAGGGGGAGGGGGCAGTAAGGGAGCAGTAAGGGAGGTGGAGCCAGCGAGCAGTAAGGGAGGGGGAGCCAGGGAGCAGTAAAAGAGGTGGAGCCAGGGAGCAGTAAGGGAGTTTGAGCCAGCGAGCAGTAAGGGAGGGGGAGCCAGGCAGCAGTAAGGAAGGTGGAGCCAGGGAGCAGTAAGGTAGGTGGAGCCAGCGAGCAGTAAGGGAGGGGGAGCCAGCGAGCAGTAAGGGAGCAGTAAGGGAGGTGGAGCCAGGGAGCAGTAAGGGAGGGGGAGCCAGCGAGCAGTAAGGCAGCAGTAAGGGAGGGGGAGCCAATGAGCAGTAAGGGAGCATTAAGGGAGGTGGAGCCAGCGAGCAGTAAGGGAGGGGGAGCCAGCGAGCAGTAAGGGAGCAAAAAGGGAGCAGTAAGGGAGGGGGAGCAGTAAGGGAGGGGGGAGCCAGCGAGCAGTAAGGGAGGGGGAGCCAATGAACAGTAAGGGAGCAGTAAGGGAGGTGGAGCCAGGGAGTAGTAAGGGAGGGGGAGACTGCGAGCAGTAAGGGAGCAGTAAGGGAGGGGGAGCAGTAGGGGATGGCGAGCCAGCGAGCAGTAAGGGAGCAGTAAGGGAGGGGGAGCAGTAAGGGAGGGGGAGCCAGCGAGCAGTAAGGGAGCGGTAAGGGAGGTGGAGCCAGCGAGCAGTAAGGGAGGTGGAGCAAGTAAGCAGTAAGGGAGGTGGAGCCTGCGAGCAGTAAGCGAGGGGGAGCCAGCGAGCAGTAAGGGAGCAGTAAGGGAGGGGGAGCCAGCGAGCAGTAAGGGAGGGGGAGGGGGAAGTAAGGGAGCAGTAAGGGAGGTGGAGCCAGCGAGCAGTAAGGGAGGGGGAGCCAGGGAGCAGTAAAAGAGGTGGAGCCAGGGAGCAGTAAGGGAGTTTGAGCCAGCGAGCAGTAAGGGAGGGGGAGCCAGGCAGAAGTAAGGGAGGTGGAGCCAGGGAGCAGTAAGTTGGTGGAGCCAGCGAGCACTAAGGGAGGGGGAGCCAGCGAGCAGTAAGGGAGCAGTAAGGGAGGTGGAACCAGCGAGCAGTAAGGGAGCAGTAAGGGAGGTGGAGCCAATGAGCAGTAAGGGAGGGGGAGCCAGCGAGCAGTAAGGGAGGGGGAGCCAGCGAGCAGTAAGGGAGCAGTAAGGGAGGTGGAACCAGCGAGCAGTAAGGGAGCAGTAAGGGAGGGGGAACCAGGCAGCAGTAAGGGAGGTGGAGCCAGGGAGCAGTAAGTTGGTGGAGCCAGCGAGCAGTAAGGGAGGGGGAGCAAGCGAGCAGTAAGGGAGCAGTAAGGGAGGTGGAACCAGCGAGCAGTAAGGGAGCAGTAAGGGAGGGGTAGCCAGCGAGCAGTAAGGGAGCGGTAAGGGAGGTGGAGCCAGCGAGCAGTAAGGGAGGTGGAGCAAGTAAGCAGTAAGGGAGGTGGAGCCTGCGAGCAGTAAGCGAGGGGGAGCCAGCGAGCAGTAAGGGAGCAGTAAGGGAGGGGGAGCCAGCGAGCAGTAAGGGAGGGGGAGGGGGAAGTAAGGGAGCAGTAAGGGAGGTGGAGCCAGCGAGCAGTAAGGGAGGGGGAGCCAGGGAGCAGTAAAAGAGGTGGAGCCAGGGAGCAGTAAGGGAGTTTGAGCCACCGAGCAGTAAGGGAGGGGGAGCCAGGCAGAAGTAAGGGAGGTGGAGCCAGGGAGCAGTAAGTTGGTGGAGCCAGCGAGCAGTAAGGGAGGGGGAGCCAGCGAGCAGTAAGGGAGCAGTAAGGGAGGTGGAACCAGCGAGCAGTAAGGGAGCAGTAAGGGAGGTGGAGCCAATGAGCAGTAAGGGAGGGGGAGCCAGCGAGCAGTAAGGGAGGGGGAGCCAGCGAGCAGTAAGGGAGCAGTAAGGGAGGTGGAACCAGCGAGCAGTAAGGGAGCAGTAAGGGAGGGGGAACCAGGCAGCAGTAAGGGAGGTGGAGCCAGGGAGCAGTAAGTTGGTGGAGCCAGCGAGCAGTAAGGGAGGGGGAGCAAGCGAGCAGTAAGGGAGCAGTAAGGGAGGTGGAACCAGCGAGCAGTAAGGGAGCAGTAAGGGAGGTGGAGCCAATGAGCAGTAAGGGAGCAGTAAGGGAGGGGGAGCAGTAGGGGATGGCGAGCCAGCGAGCAGTAAGGGAGCAGTAAGGGAGGGGGAGCAGTAAGGGAGGGGGAGCCAGCGAGCAGTAAGGGAGCGGTAAGGGAGGTGGAGCCAGCGAGCAGTAAGGGAGGTGGAGCAAGTAAGCAGTAAGGGAGGTGGAGCCTGCGAGCAGTAAGCGAGGGGGAGCCAGCGAGCAGTAAGGGAGCAGTAAGGGAGGGGGAGCCAGCGAGCAGTAAGGGAGGGGGAGGGGGAAGTAAGGGAGCAGTAAGGGAGGTGGAGCCAGCGAGCAGTAAGGGAGGGGGAGCCAGGGAGCAGTAAAAGAGGTGGAGCCAGGGAGCAGTAAGGGAGTTTGAGCCAGCGAGCAGTAAGGGAGGGGGAGCCAGGCAGAAGTAAGGGAGGTGGAGCCAGGGAGCAGTAAGTTGGTGGAGCCAGCGAGCAGTAAGGGAGGGGGAGCCAGCGAGCAGTAAGGGAGCAGTAAGGGAGGTGGAACCAGCGAGCAGTAAGGGAGCAGTAAGGGAGGTGGAGCCTCCGAGCAGTAAGGGAACAGGAGCCAGCGAGCAGTAAGGGAGGGGGAGCCAATGAGCAGTAAGGGAGCATTAAGGGAGGTGGAGCCAGCGAGCAGTAAGGGAGGGGGAGCCAGCGAGCAGTAAGGGAGCAAAAAGGGAGTAGTAAGGGAGGGGGAGCAGTAAGGGAGGGGGGCGAGCAGTAAGGGAGCAAAAAGGGAGTAGTAAGGGAGGGGGAGCAGTAAGGGAGGGGGGAGCCTCCGAGCAGTAAGGGAACAGGAGCCAGCGAGCAGTAAGGGAGGGGGAGCAGGCGAGCAGTAAGGGAGCAGTAAGGGAGGTGGAGCCAGCGAGCAGTAAGGGAGGTGGAGCCAGCAAGCAGTAAGGGAGGTGGAGCCAGACGAGCAGTAAGGGAGGTGGAGCAAGCGAGCAGTAAGGCAGCAGTAAGGGAGGGGGAGGGGGCAGTAAGGGAGCAGTAAGGGAGGTGGAGCAAGCGAGCAGTAAGGGAGGGGGAGCCAGGGAGCAGTAAAAGAGGTGGAGCCAGGGAGCAGTAAGGGAGGGGGAGCCAGGCAGCAGTAAGGAAGGTGGAGCCAGGGAGCAGTAAGGTAGGTGGAGCCAGCGAGCAGTAAGGGAGGGGGAGCCAGGCAGCAGTAAGGGAGGTGGATCCAGGGAGCAGTAAGGTAGGTGGAGCCAGCGAGCAGTAAGGGAGGTGAAACCAGGCAGCAGTAAGGAAGGTGGAGCAACGGAGCAGTAAGGTAGGTGGAGCCAGCGAGCAGTAAGGGAGGTGGAGCCAGGGAGCAGTAAGGTAGGTGGAGCCAGCGAGCAGTAAGGGAGGTGGAACCAGCGAGCAGTAAGGGAGCAGTAATGGAGGTGGAGCCAGGGAGCAGTAAGGGAGGGGGAGCCAGCGAGCAGTAAGGCAGCAGTAAGGGAGCAGTAAGGGAGGGGGAGCCAATGAGCAGTAAGGGAGCATTAAGGGAGGTGGAGCCAGGGAGCAGTAAGGGAGGGGGAGCCAGCGAGCAGTAAGGGAGCAGTAAGGGAGGGGGAGCCAGGGAGCAGTAAGGTAGGTGGAGCCAGCGAGCAGTAAGGGAGGGGGAGCCAGGGAGCAGTAAGGGAGGGGGAGCCAGCGAGCAGTAAGGGAGGTGGAGCCAGCGAGCAGTAAGGGAGGGGGAGGGGGCAGTAAGGGAGGTGGAGCAAGCCAGCCGTAAGGGAGGGGGAGGGGGCAGTAAGCGAGCAGTAGGGGAGGGGGAGCCAGCGAGCATTAAGGGAGGGGGAGCCAGCGAGCAGTAAGGGAGGGGGAGCCAGCGAGCAGTAAGGGAGCAGTAAGGGAGGTGGAGCCAGCGAGCAGTGAGGGATCAGTAAGGGAGGTGGAGCCAGGGAGCAGTAAGGGAGGTGGAGCCAGCAAAAAGTAAGGGAGGGGGAGCCAGCGAGTAGTAAGGGAGCAGTAAGGGAGGGGGAGCCTCCGAGCAGTAAGGGAACAGGAGCCAGCGAGCAGTAAGGGAGGGGGAGAAGGCGAGCAGTAAGGGAGCAGTAAGGGAGGTGGAGCCAGCGAGCAGTAAGGGAGGTGGAGCCAGCAAGCAGTAAGGGAGGTGGAGCCAGACGAGCAGTAAGGGAGGTGGAGCAAGCGAGCAGTAAGGCAGCAGTAAGGGAGGGGGAGGGGGAAGTAAGGGAGCAGTAAGGGAGGTGGAGCCAGCGAGCAGTAAGGGAGGGGGAGCCAGGGAGCAGTAAAAGAGGTGGAGCCAGGGAGCAGTAAGGGAGTTTGAGCCAGCGAGCAGTAAGGGAGGGGGAGCCAGGCAGCAGTAAGGAAGGTGGAGCCAGGGAGCAGTAAGGTAGGTGGAGCCAGCGAGCAGTAAGGGAGGGGGAGCCAGGGAGCAGTAAGGTAGGTGAAGCCAGCGAGCAGTAAGGGAGGTGAAATCAGCGAGCAGTAAGCGAGCAGTAAGGGAAGTGGAGCCAGGGAGCAGTAAGGGAGGGGGAGCCAGTGAGCAGTAAGGCAGCAGTAAGGGAGGGGGAGCCAATGAGCAGTAAGGGAGCATTAAGGGAGGTGGAGCCAGCGAGCAGTAAGGGAGGGGGAGCCAGCGAGCAGTAAGGGAGCAAAAAGGGAGGGGGGGCAAGCGAGCAGTAAGGGAGGGGGAGCCAGCGAGCAGTAAGCGAGCAGTAAGGGAGGTGGAGCCAGGGAGTAGTAAGGGAGGGGGAGCCTGCGAGCAGTAAGGGAGCAGTAAGGGAGGGGGAGCAGTAAGGGAGGTGGAGCCACCGAGCAGTAAGGGAACAGGAGCCAGCGAGCAGTAAGGGAGGGGGAGCCTGCGAGCAGTAAGGGAGGGGGAGCAGGCAAGCAGTAAGGGAGAGGGAGCCATCGAGCAGTAAGGGATGGGGAGCCAGCGAGCAGTAAGGGAGCAGTAAGGGAGGTGGAGCAGTAAGGGAGGTGGAGCCACCGAGCAGTAAGGGAACAGGAGCCAGCGAGCAGTAAGGGAGGGGGAGCCTGCGAGCAGTAAGGGAGGGGGAGCAGGCAAGCAGTAAGGGAGAGGGAGCCATCGAGAAGTAAGGGATGGGGAGCCAGCGAGCAGTAAGGGAGCAGTAAGGGAGGTGGAGCCAGGGAGCAGTAAGGGAGGTGGAGGCAGCGAGCAGTAAGGGAGGTGGAGCCACCGAGCAGTAAGGGAACAGGAGCCAGCGAGCAGTAAGGGATGGGGAGCCAGCGAGCAGTAAGGGAGCAGTAAGGGAGGTGGAGCCAGGGAGCAGTAAGGGAGGTGGAGGCAGCGAGCAGTAAGGGAGCAGTAAGGGAGGTGGAGGCAGCGAGCAGTAAGGGAGCATTAAGGGAGGTGGAGCCAGCGAGCAGTAAGGGAGGGGGAGCCAGCGAGCAGTAGGGGAGCAAAAAGGGAGCAGTAAGGGAGGGGGAGCAGTAAGGGAGGGGGGAGCCAGCGAGCAGTAAGGGAGGGGGAGCCAATGAGCAGTAAAGGAGCAGCAAGGGAGGGGGGGCAAGCGAGCAGTAAGGGAGGGGGAGCCAGGGAGCAGTAAGGGAGGGGGAGCCAGCCAGCAGAAAGCGAACAGTAAGGGAGGTGGAGCCAGGGAGTAGTAAGGGAGGTGGAGCCAGCGAAAAGTAAGGGAGGGGGAGCCAGCGAGTAGTAAGGGAGCAGTAAGGGAGGGGGAGCCACCGAGCAGTAAGGGAACAGGAGCCAGCGAGCAGTAAGGGAGGGGGAGCAGGCGAGCAGTAAGGGAGCAGTAAGGGAGGTGGAGCCAGCGAGCAGTAAGGGAGGTGGAGCCAGCAAGCAGTAAGGGAGGTGGAGCCTGACGAGCAGTAAGGGAGGTGGAGCAAGCGAGCAGTAAGGCAGCAGTAAGGGAGGGGGAGGGGGCAGTAAGGGAGCAGTAAGGGAGGTGGAGCCAGCGAGCAGTAAGGGAGGGGGAGCCAGGGAGCAGTAAAAGAGGTGGAGCCAGGGAGCAGTAAGAGAGTTTGAGCCAGCGAGCAGTAAGGGAGGGGGAGCCAGGCAGCAATAAGGAAGGTGGAGCCAGGGAGCAGTAAGGTAGGTGGAGCCAGCGAGCAGTAAGGGAGGGGGAGCCAGGCAGCAGTAAGGGAGGTGGAGCCAGGGAGCAGTAAGGTAGGTGGAGCCAGCGAGCAGTAAGGGAGGTGAAACCAGCGAGCAGTAAGCGAGCAGTAAGGGAAGTGGAGCCAGGGAGCAGTAAGGGAGATGGAGCCAGCGAGCAGTAAGGCAGCAGTAAGGGAGGAGGAGCCAATGAGCAGTAAGGGAGCATTAAGGGAGGTGGAGCCAGTGAGCAGTAAGGGAGGGGGAGCCAGCGAGCAGTAGGGGAGAAAAAAGGGAGCAGTAAGGGAGGGGGAGCAGTAAGGGAGGGGGGAGCCAGCGAGCAGTAAGGGAGGGGGAGCCAATGAGCAGTAAGGGAGCAGTAAGGGAGGGGGAGCCAGCGAGCAGTAAGGGAGGGGGAGGGGGAAGTAAGGGAGCAGTAAGGGAGGTGGAGCCAGCGAGCAGTAAGGGAGGGGGAGCCAGGGAGCAGTAAAAGAGGTGGAGCCAGGGAGCAGTAAGGGAGTTTGAGCCAGCGAGCAGTAAGGGAGGGGGAGCCAGGCAGAAGTAAGGGAGGTGGAGCCAGGGAGCAGTAAGTTGGTGGAGCCAGCGAGCAGTAAGGGAGGGGGAGCCAGCGAGCAGTAAGGGAGCAGTAAGGGAGGTGGAACCAGCGAGCAGTAAGGGAGCAGTAAGGGAGGTGGAGCCAATGAGCAGTAAGGGAGGGGGAGCCAGCGAGCAGTAAGGGAGGGGGAGCCAGCGAGCAGTAAGGGAGCAGTAAGGGAGGTGGAACCAGCGAGCAGTAAGGGAGCAGTAAGGGAGGGGGAACCAGGCAGCAGTAAGGGAGGTGGAGCCAGGGAGCAGTAAGTTGGTGGAGCCAGCGAGCAGTAAGGGAGGGGGAGCAAGCGAGCAGTAAGGGAGCAGTAAGGGAGGTGGAACCAGCGAGCAGTAAGGGAGCAGTAAGGGAGGGGGAGCCAGCGAGCAGTAAGGGAGCGGTAAGGGAGGTGGAGCCAGCGAGCAGTAAGGGAGGTGGAGCAAGTAAGCAGTAAGGGAGGTGGAGCCTGCGAGCAGTAAGCGAGGGGGAGCCAGCGAGCAGTAAGGGAGCAGTAAGGGAGGGGGAGCCAGCGAGCAGTAAGGGAGGGGGAGGGGGAAGTAAGGGAGCAGTAAGGGAGGTGGAGCCAGCGAGCAGTAAGGGAGGGGGAGCCAGGGAGCAGTAAAAGAGGTGGAGCCAGGGAGCAGTAAGGGAGTTTGAGCCAGCGAGCAGTAAGGGAGGGGGAGCCAGGCAGAAGTAAGGGAGGTGGAGCCAGGGAGCAGTAAGGTAGGTGGAGCCAGCGAGCAGTAAGGGAGGGGGAGCCAGGCAGCAGTAAGGGAGGTGGAGCCAGGGAGCAGTAAGGTAGGTGGAGCCAGCGAGCAGTAAGGGAGGTGGAACCAGCGAGCAGTAAGGGAGCAGTAAGGGAGGTGGAGGCAGGGAGCAGTAAGGGAGCATTAAGGGAGGTGGAGCCAGCGAGCAGTAAGGGAGGGGGAGCCAGCGAGCAGTAAGGCAGCAGTAAGGGAGCAGTAAGGGAGGGGGAGCCAATGAGCAGTAAGGGAGCATTAAGGGAGGTGGAGCCAGGGAGCAGTAAGGGAGGTGGAGCCAGGGAGCAGTAAGGGAGGGGGAGTCAGGGAGCAGTAAGGTAGGGGGAGCCAGCGAGCAGTAAGGGAGCAGTAAGGGAGGGGGAGCCAGGGAGCAGTAAGGTAGGTGGAGCCAGCGAGCAGTAAGGGAGGGGGAGCCAGGGAGCAGTAAGGGAGCAGTAAGGGAGGTGGAGCCAGCGAGCAGTAAGGGAGGGGGAGGGGGCAGTAAGGGAGGTGGAGCAAGCCAGCCGTAAGGGAGGGGGAGGGGGCAGTAAGCGAGCAGTAGGGGAGGGGGAGCCAGAGAGTAGTAAGGGAGGGGGAGCCTGCGAGCAGTAAGCGAGGGGGAGCCAGCGAGCAGTAAGGGAGAAGTAAGGGGGCAGTAAGGGAGGGGGAGCCAGCTAGCAGTAAGGGAGGTAGAGCCAGGGAGCAGTAAGGGAGCAGTAAGGGAGGTGGAGCCAGGGAGCAGTAAGGGAGGTTGAGCCGGGGAGCAGTAAGGGAGGGGGAGCCAGCGAGCAGTAAGGGAGGGGGAGCCAGCGAGCTGTAAGGGAGCAGTAAGGGAGGGGGAGCAAGCGAGCAGTAAGGGAGCAGTAAGGGAGGTGGAGCCAGGGAGTAGTAAGGGAGGTGGAGCCAGCGAAAAGTAAGGGAGGGGGAGCCAGCGAGCAGTAAGGGAGGGGGAACAAGCGAGCAGTAAGGGAGGTGGAGCCAGCAAGCAGTAAGGGAGGTGGAGCCTGACGAGCAGTAAGGGAGGTGAAACCAGCGAGCAGTAACCGAGCAGTACGGGAAGTGGAGCCAGGGAGCAGTAAGGGAGAGGGAGCCAGCGAGCAGTAAGGCAGCAGTAAGGGAGGGGGAGCCAATGAGCAGTAAGGGAGCATTAAGGGAGGTGGAGCCAGCGAGCAGTAAGGGAGGGGGAGCCAGCGAGCAGTAGGGGAGCAAAAAGGGAGCAGTAAGGGAGGGGGAGCAGTAAGGGAGGGGGGAGCCAGCGAGCAGTAAGGGAGGGGGAGCCAATGAGCAGTAAAGGAGCAGCAAGGGAGGGGGGGCAAGCGAGCAGTAAGGGAGGGGGAGCCAGGGAGCAGTAAGGGAGGGGGAGCCAGCCAGCAGAAAGCGAACAGTAAGGGAGGTGGAGCCAGGGAGTAGTAAGGGAGGTGGAGCCAGCGAAAAGTAAGGGAGGGGGAGCCAGCGAGTAGTAAGGGAGCAGTAAGGGAGGGGGAGCCACCGAGCAGTAAGGGAACAGGAGCCAGCGAGCAGTAAGGGAGGGGGAGCAGGCGAGCAGTAAGGGAGCAGTAAGGGAGGTGGAGCCAGCGAGCAGTAAGGGAGGTGGAGCCAGCAAGCAGTAAGGGAGGTGGAGCCTGACGAGCAGTAAGGGAGGTGGAGCAAGCGAGCAGTAAGGCAGCAGTAAGGGAGGGGGAGGGGGCAGTAAGGGAGCAGTAAGGGAGGTGGAGCCAGCGAGCAGTAAGGGAGGGGGAGCCAGGGAGCAGTAAAAGAGGTGGAGCCAGGGAGCAGTAAGAGAGTTTGAGCCAGCGAGCAGTAAGGGAGGGGGAGCCAGGCAGCAATAAGGAAGGTGGAGCCAGGGAGCAGTAAGGTAGGTGGAGCCAGCGAGCAGTAAGGGAGGGGGAGCCAGGGAGCAGTAAGGGAGAGGGAGCCAGCGAGCAGTAAGCGAGCAGTAAGGGAAGTGGAGCCAGGGAGCAGTAAGGGAGAGGGAGCCAGCGAGCAGTAAGGCAGCAGTAAGGGAGGGGGAGCTAATGAGCAGTAAGGGAGCATTAAGGGAGGTGGAGCCAGCGAGCAGTAAGGGAGGTGGAGCCAGCGAGCAGTAGGGGAGCAAAAAGGGAGCAGTAAGGGAGGGGGAGCAGTAAGGGAGGGGGGAGCCAGCGAGCAGTAAGGGAGGGGGAGCCAATGAGCAGTAAAGGAGCAGTAAGGGAGGGGGGGCAAGCGAGCAGTAAGGGAGGGGGAGCCAGGGAGCAGTAAGGGAGGGGGAGCCAGCGAGCAGTAAGGGAGGGGGAGCCAGCGAGCAGTAAGCGAACAGTAAGGGAGGTGGAGCCAGGGAGTAGTAAGGGAGGGGGAGCCTGCGAGCAGTAAGGGAGCAGTAAGGGAGGGGGAGCAGTAAGGGAGGTGGAGCCACCGAGCAGTAAGGGAACAGGAGCCTGCGAGCAGTAAGGGAGGGGGAGCAGGCGAGCAGTAAGGGAGCAGTAAGGGAGGTGGACCCAGCGAGCAGTAAGGGAGGTGGAGCCAGAAAGCAGTAAGGGAGGTGGAGCCTGCGAGCAGTAAGGGAGGTGGAGCAAGCGAGCAGTAAGGCAGCAGTAAGGGAGGGGGAGGGGGCAGTAAGGGAGCAGTAAGGGAGGTGGAGCCAGCGAGCAGTAAGGGAGGGGGAGCCAGGGAGCAGTAAAAGAGGTGGAGCCAGGGAGCAGTAAGGGAGTTTGAGCCAGCGAGCAGTAAGGGAGGGGGAGCCAGGCAGCAGTAAGGAAGGTGGAGCCAGGGAGCAGTAAGGTAGGTGGAGCCAGCGAGCAGTAAGGGAGGGGGAGCCAGCGAGCAGTAAGGGAGCAGTAAGGGAGGTGGAGCCAGGGAGCAGTAAGGGAGGGGGAGCCAGCGAGCAGTAAGGCAGCAGTAAGGGAGGGGGAGCCAATGAGCAGTAAGGGAGCATTAAGGGAGGTGGAGCCAGCGAGCAGTAAGGGAGGGGGAGCCAGCGAGCAGTAAGGGAGCAAAAAGGGAGCAGTAAGGGAGGGGGAGCAGTAAGGGAGGGGGGAGCCAGCGAGCAGTAAGGGAGGGGGAGCCAATGAACAGTAAGGGAGCAGTAAGGGAGGTGGAGCCAGGGAGTAGTAAGGGAGGGGGAGCCTGCGAGCAGTAAGGGAGCAGTAAGGGAGGGGGAGCAGTAGGGGATGGCGAGCCAGCGAGCAGTAAGGGAGCAGTAAGGGAGGGGGAGCAGTAAGGGAGGGGGAGCCAGCGAGCAGTAAGGGAGCGGTAAGGGAGGTGGAGCCAGCGAGCAGTAAGGGAGGTGGAGCAAGTAAGCAGTAAGGGAGGTGGAGCCTGCGAGCAGTAAGCGAGGGGGAGCCAGCGAGCAGTAAGGGAGCAGTAAGGGAGGGGGAGCCAGCGAGCAGTAAGGGAGGGGGAGGGGGAAGTAAGGGAGCAGTAAGGGAGGTGGAGCCAGCGAGCAGTAAGGGAGGGGGAGCCAGGGAGCAGTAAAAGAGGTGGAGCCAGGGAGCAGTAAGGGAGTTTGAGCCAGCGAGCAGTAAGGGAGGGGGAGCCAGGCAGAAGTAAGGGAGGTGGAGCCAGGGAGCAGTAAGTTGGTGGAGCCAGCGAGCAGTAAGGGAGGGGGAGCCAGCGAGCAGTAAGGGAGCAGTAAGGGAGGTGGAACCAGCGAGCAGTAAGGGAGCAGTAAGGGAGGTGGAGCCAATGAGCAGTAAGGGAGGGGGAGCCAGCGAGCAGTAAGGGAGGGGGAGCCAGCGAGCAGTAAGGGAGCAGTAAGGGAGGTGGAACCAGCGAGCAGTAAGGGAGCAGTAAGGGAGGGGGAACCAGGCAGCAGTAAGGGAGGTGGAGCCAGGGAGCAGTAAGTTGGTGGAGCCAGCGAGCAGTAAGGGAGGGGGAGCAAGCGAGCAGTAAGGGAGAAGTAAGGGAGGTGGAACCAGCGAGCAGTAAGGGAGCAGTAAGGGAGGGGGAGCCAGCGAGCAGTAAGGGAGCGGTAAGGGAGGTGGAGCCAGCGAGCAGTAAGGGAGGTGGAGCAAGTAAGCAGTAAGGGAGGTGGAGCCTGCGAGCAGTAAGCGAGGGGGAGCCAGCGAGCAGTAAGGGAGCAGTAAGGGAGGGGGAGCCAGCGAGCAGTAAGGGAGGGGGAGGGGGAAGTAAGGGAGCAGTAAGGGAGGTGGAGCCAGCGAGCAGTAAGGGAGGGGGAGCCAGGGAGCAGTAAAAGAGGTGGAGCCAGGGAGCAGTAAGGGAGTTTGAGCCAGCGAGCAGTAAGGGAGGGGGAGCCAGGCAGAAGTAAGGGAGGTGGAGCCAGGGAGCAGTAAGTTGGTGGAGCCAGCGAGCAGTAAGGGAGGGGGAGCCAGCCAGCAGTAAGGGAGCAGTAAGGGAGGTGGAACCAGCGAGCAGTAAGGGAGCAGTAAGGGAGGTGGAGCCAATGAGCAGTAAGGGAGGGGGAGCCAGCGAGCAGTAAGGGAGGGGGAGCCAGCGAGCAGTAAGGGAGCAGTAAGGGAGGTGGAACCAGCGAGCAGTAAGGGAGCAGTAAGGGAGGGGGAACCAGGCAGCAGTAAGGGAGGTGGAGCCAGGGAGCAGTAAGTTGGTGGAGCCAGCGAGCAGTAAGGGAGGGGGAGCAAGCGAGCAGTAAGGGAGCAGTAAGGGAGGTGGAACCAGCGAGCAGTAAGGGAGCAGTAAGGGAGGTGGAGCCAATGAGCAGTAAGGGAGCAGTAAGGGAGGGGGAGCAGTAGGGGATGGCGAGCCAGCGAGCAGTAAGGGAGCAGTAAGGGAGGGGGAGCAGTAAGGGAGGGGGAGCCAGCGAGCAGTAAGGGAGCTGTAAGGGAGGTGGAGCCAGCGAGCAGTAAGGGAGGTGGAGCAAGTAAGCAGTAAGGGAGGTGGAGCCTGCGAGCAGTAAGCGAGGGGGAGCCAGCGAGCAGTAAGGGAGCAGTAAGGGAGGGGGAGCCAGCGAGCAGTAAGGGAGGGGGAGGGGGAAGTAAGGGAGCAGTAAGGGAGGTGGAGCCAGCGAGCAGTAAGGGAGGGGGAGCCAGGGAGCAGTAAAAGAGGTGGAGCCAGGGAGCAGTAAGGGAGTTTGAGCCAGCGAGCAGTAAGGGAGGGGGAGCCAGGCAGAAGTAAGGGAGGTGGAGCCAGGGAGCAGTAAGTTGGTGGAGCCAGCGAGCAGTAAGGGAGGGGGAGCCAGCGAGCAGTAAGGGAGCAGTAAGGGAGGTGGAACCAGCGAGCAGTAAGGGAGCAGTAAGGGAGGTGGAGCCTCCGAGCAGTAAGGGAACAGGAGCCAGCGAGCAGTAAGGGAGGGGGAGCCAATGAGCAGTAAGGGAGCATTAAGGGAGGTGGAGCCAGCGAGCAGTAAGGGAGGGGGAGCCAGCGAGCAGTAAGGGAGCAAAAAGGGAGTAGTAAGGGAGGGGGAGCAGTAAGGGAGGGGGGCGAGCAGTAAGGGAGCAAAAAGGGAGTAGTAAGGGAGGGGGAGCAGTAAGGGAGGGGGGAGCCTCCGAGCAGTAAGGGAACAGGAGCCAGCGAGCAGTAAGGGAGGGGGAGCAGGCGAGCAGTAAGGGAGCAGTAAGGGAGGTGGAGCCAGCGAGCAGTAAGGGAGGTGGAGCCAGCAAGCAGTAAGGGAGGTGGAGCCAGACGAGCAGTAAGGGAGGTTGAGCAAGCGAGCAGTAAGGCAGCAGTAAGGGAGGGGGAGGGGGCAGTAAGGGAGCAGTAAGGGAGGTGGAGCAAGCGAGCAGTAAGGTAGGTGGAGCCAGCGAGCAGTAAGGGAGGTGGAACCAGCGAGCAGTAAGGGAGCAGTAATGGAGGTGGAGCCAGGGAGCAGTAAGGGAGGGGGAGCCAGCGAGCAGTAAGGCAGCAGTAAGGGAGCAGTAAGGGAGGGGGAGCCAATGAGCAGTAAGGGAGCATTAAGGGAGGTGGAGCCAGGGAGCAGTAAGGGAGGTGGAGCCAGGGAGCAGTAAGGGAGGGGGAGCCAGGGAGCAGTAAGGGAGGGGGAGCCAGCGAGCAGTAAGGGAGCAGTAAGGGAGGGGGAGCCAGGGAGCAGTAAGGTAGGTGGAGCCAGCGAGCAGTAAGGGAGGGGGAGCCAGGGAGCAGTAAGGGAGGGGGAGCCAGCGAGCAGTAAGGGAGGTGGAGCCAGCGAGCAGTAAGGGAGCAGTAAGGGAGGGGGAGCCAGGGAGCAGTAAGGTAGGTGGAGCCAGCGAGCAGTAAGGGAGGGGGAGCCAGGGAGCAGTAAGGGAGGGAGAGCCAGCGAGCATTAAGGGAGGTGGAGCCAGCGAGCAGTAAGGGAGGGGGAGGGGGCAGTAAGGGAGGTGGAGCAAGCCAGCCGTAAGGGAGGGGGAGGGGGCAGTAAGCGAGCAGTAGGGGAGGGGGAGCCAGCGAGCATTAAGGGAGGGGGAGCCAGCGAGCAGTAAGGGAGGGGGAGCCAGCGAGCAGTAAGGGAGCAGTAAGGGAGGTGGAGCCAGCGAGCAGTGAGGGATCAGTAAGGGAGGTGGAGCCAGGGAGCAGTAAGGGAGGTGGAGCCAGCAAAAAGTAAGGGAGGGGGAGCCAGCGAGTAGTAAGGGAGCAGTAAGGGAGGGGGAGCCTCCGAGCAGTAAGGGAACAGGAGCCAGCGAGCAGTAAGGGAGGGGGAGAAGGCGAGCAGTAAGGGAGCAGTAAGGGAGGTGGAGCCAGCGAGCAGTAAGGGAGGTGGAGCCAGCAAGCAGTAAGGGAGGTGGAGCCAGACGAGCAGTAAGGGAGGTGGAGCAAGCGAGCAGTAAGGCAGCAGTAAGGGAGGGGGAGGGGGCAGTAAGGGAGCAGTAAGGGAGGTGGAGCCAGCGAGCAGTAAGGGAGGGGGAGCCAGGGAGCAGTAAAAGAGGTGGAGCCAGGGAGCAGTAAGGGAGTTTGAGCCAGCGAGCAGTAAGGGAGGGGGAGCCAGGCAGCAGTAAGGAAGGTGGAGCCAGGGAGCAGTAAGGTAGGTGGAGCCAGCGAGCAGTAAGGGAGGGGGAGCCAGGCAGCAGTAAGGGAGGTGGAGCCAGGGAGCAGTAAGGTAGGTGGAGCCAGCGAGCAGTAAGGGAGGTGAAACCAGCGAGCAGTAAGCGAGCAGTAAGGGAAGTGGAGCCAGGGAGCAGTAAGGGAGGGGGAGCCAGCGAGCAGTAAGGCAGCAGTAAGGGAGGGGGAGCCAATGAGCAGTAAGGGAGCATTAAGGGAGGTGGAGCCAGCGAGCAGTAAGGGAGGGGGAGCCAGCGAGCAGTAAGCGAGCAGTAAGGGAGGTGGAGCCAGGGAGTAGTAAGGGAGGGGGAGCCTGCGAGCAGTAAGGGAGCAGTAAGGGAGGGGGAGCAGTAAGGGAGGTGGAGCCACCGAGCAGTAAGGGAACAGGAGCCAGCGAGCAGTAAGGGAGGGGGAGCCTGCGAGCAGTAAGGGAGGGGGAGCAGGTAAGCAGTAAGGGAGAGGGAGCCATCGAGCAGTAAGGGATGGGGAGCCAGCGAGCAGTAAGGGAGCAGTAAGGGAGGTGGAGCAGTAAGGGAGGTGGAGCCACCGAGCAGTAAGGGAACAGGAGCCAGCGAGCAGTAAGGGAGGGGGAGCCTGCGAGCAGTAAGGGAGGGGGAGCAGGCAAGCAGTAAGGGAGAGGGAGCCATCGAGCAGTAAGGGATGGGGAGCCAGCGAGCAGTAAGGGAGCAGTAAGGGAGGTGGAGCCAGGGAGCAGTAAGGGAGGTGGAGGCAGCGAGCAGTAAGGGAGGTGGAGCCACCGAGCAGTAAGGGAACAGGAGCCAGCGAGCAGTAAGGGATGGGGAGCCAGCGAGCAGTAAGGGAGCAGTAAGGGAGGTGGAGCCAGGGAGCAGTAAGGGAGGTGGAGGCAGCGAGCAGTAAGGGAGCATTAAGGGAGGTGGAGCCAGCGAGCAGTAAGGGAGGGGGAGCCAGCGAGCAGTAGGGGAGCAAAAAGGGAGCAGTAAGGGAGGGGGAGCAGTAAGGGAGGGGGGAGCCAGCGAGCAGTAAGGGAGGGGGAACCAATGAGCAGTAAAGGAGCAGCAAGGGAGGGGGGGCAAGCGAGCAGTAAGGGAGGGGGAGCCAGGGAGCAGTAAGGGAGGGGGAGCCAGCCAGCAGAAAGCGAACAGTAAGGGAGGTGGAGCCAGGGAGTAGTAAGGGAGGTGGAGCCAGCGAAAAGTAAGGGAGGGGGAGCCAGCGAGTAGTAAGGGAGCAGTAAGGGAGGGGGAGCCACCGAGCAGTAAGGGAACAGGAGCCAGCGAGCAGTAAGCGAGGGGGAGCCAGCGAGCAGTAAGGGAGCAGTAAGGGAGGGGGAGCCAGCGAGCAGTAAGGGAGGGGGAGGGGGAAGTAAGGGAGCAGTAAGGGAGGTGGAGCCAGCGAGCAGTAAGGGAGGGGGAGCCAGGGAGCAGTAAAAGAGGTGGAGCCAGGGAGCAGTAAGGGAGTTTGAGCCAGCGAGCAGTAAGGGAGGGGGAGCCAGGCAGAAGTAAGGGAGGTGGAGCCAGGGAGCAGTAAGTTGGTGGAGCCAGCGAGCAGTAAGGGAGGGGGAGCCAGCGAGCAGTAAGGGAGCAGTAAGGGAGGTGGAACCAGCGAGCAGTAAGGGAGCAGTAAGGGAGGTGGAGCCTCCGAGCAGTAAGGGAACAGGAGCCAGCGAGCAGTAAGGGAGGGGGAGCCAATGAGCAGTAAGGGAGCATTAAGGGAGGTGGAGCCAGCGAGCAGTAAGGGAGGGGGAGCCAGCGAGCAGTAAGGGAGCAAAAAGGGAGTAGTAAGGGAGGGGGAGCAGTAAGGGAGGGGGGCGAGCAGTAAGGGAGCAAAAAGGGAGTAGTAAGGGAGGGGGAGCAGTAAGGGAGGGGGGAGCCTCCGAGCAGTAAGGGAACAGGAGCCAGCGAGCAGTAAGGGAGGGGGAGCAGGCGAGCAGTAAGGGAGCAGTAAGGGAGGTGGAGCCAGCGAGCAGTAAGGGAGGTGGAGCCAGCAAGCAGTAAGGGAGGTGGAGCCAGACGAGCAGTAAGGGAGGTGGAGCAAGCGAGCAGTAAGGCAGCAGTAAGGGAGGGGGAGGGGGCAGTAAGGGAGCAGTAAGGGAGGTGGAGCAAGCGAGCAGTAAGGTAGGTGGAGCCAGCGAGCAGTAAGGGAGGTGGAACCAGCGAGCAGTAAGGGAGCAGTAATGGAGGTGGAGCCAGGGAGCAGTAAGGGAGGGGGAGCCAGCGAGCAGTAAGGCAGCAGTAAGGGAGCAGTAAGGGAGGGGGAGCCAATGAGCAGTAAGGGAGCATTAAGGGAGGTGGAGCCAGGGAGCAGTAAGGGAGGTGGAGCCAGGGAGCAGTAAGGGAGGGGGAGCCAGGGAGCAGTAAGGGAGGGGGAGCCAGCGAGCAGTAAGGGAGCAGTAAGGGAGGGGGAGCCAGGGAGCAGTAAGGTAGGTGGAGCCAGCGAGCAGTAAGGGAGGGGGAGCCAGGGAGCAGTAAGGGAGGGGGAGCCAGCGAGCAGTAAGGGAGGTGGAGCCAGCGAGCAGTAAGGGAGCAGTAAGGGAGGGGGAGCCAGGGAGCAGTAAGGTAGGTGGAGCCAGCGAGCAATAAGGGAGGGGGAGCCAGGGAGCAGTAAGGGAGGGGGAGCCAGCGAGCATTAAGGGAGGTGGAGCCAGCGAGCAGTAAGGGAGGGGGAGGGGGCAGTAAGGGAGGTGGAGCAAGCCAGCCGTAAGGGAGGGGGAGGGGGCAGTAAGCGAGCAGTAGGGGAGGGGGAGCCAGCGAGCATTAAGGGAGGGGGAGCCAGCGAGCAGTAAGGGAGGGGGAGCCAGCGAGCAGTAAGGGAGCAGTAAGGGAGGTGGAGCCAGCGAGCAGTGAGGGATCAGTAAGGGAGGTGGAGCCAGGGAGCAGTAAGGGAGGTGGAGCCAGCAAAAAGTAAGGGAGGGGGAGCCAGCGAGTAGTAAGGGAGCAGTAAGGGAGGGGGAGCCTCCGAGCAGTAAGGGAACAGGAGCCAGCGAGCAGTAAGGGAGGGGGAGAAGGCGAGCAGTAAGGGAGCAGTAAGGGAGGTGGAGCCAGCGAGCAGTAAGGGAGGTGGAGCCAGCAAGCAGTAAGGGAGGTGGAGCCAGACGAGCAGTAAGGGAGGTGGAGCAAGCGAGCAGTAAGGCAGCAGTAAGGGAGGGGGAGGGGGCAGTAAGGGAGCAGTAAGGGAGGTGGAGCCAGCGAGCAGTAAGGGAGGGGGAGCCAGGGAGCAGTAAAAGAGGTGGAGCCAGGGAGCAGTAAGGGAGTTTGAGCCAGCGAGCAGTAAGGGAGGGGGAGCCAGGCAGCAGTAAGGAAGGTGGAGCCAGGGAGCAGTAAGGTAGGTGGAGCCAGCGAGCAGTAAGGGAGGGGGAGCCAGGCAGCAGTAAGGGAGGTGGAGCACGGGAGCAGTAAGGTAGGTGGAGCCAGCGAGCAGTAAGGGAGGTGAAACCAGCGAGCAGTAAGCGAGCAGTAAGGGAAGTGGAGCCAGGGAGCAGTAAGGGAGGGGGAGCCAGCGAGCAGTAAGGCAGCAGTAAGGGAGGGGGAGCCAATGAGCAGTAAGGGAGCATTAAGGGAGGTGGAGCCAGCGAGCAGTAAGGGAGGGGGAGCCAGCGAGCAGTAAGGGAGCAAAAAGGGAGGGGGGGCAAGCGAGCAGTAAGGGAGGGGGAGCCAGCGAGCAGTAAGCGAGCAGTAAGGGAGGTGGAGCCAGGGAGTAGTAAGGGAGGGGGAGCCTGCGAGCAGTAAGGGAGCAGTAAGGGAGGGGGAGCAGTAAGGGAGGTGGAGCCACCGAGCAGTAAGGGAACAGGAGCCAGCGAGCAGTAAGGGAGGGGGAGCCTGCGAGCAGTAAGGGAGGGGGAGCAGGCAAGCAGTAAGGGAGAGGGAGCCATCGAGCAGTAAGGGATGGGGAGCCAGCGAGCAGTAAGGGAGCAGTAAGGGAGGTGGAGCAGTAAGGGAGGTGGAGCCACCGAGCAGTAAGGGAACAGGAGCCAGCGAGCAGTAAGGGAGGGGGAGCCTGCGAGCAGTAAGGGAGGGGGAGCAGGCAAGCAGTAAGGGAGAGGGAGCCATCGAGCAGTAAGGGATGGGGAGCCAGCGAGCAGTAAGGGAGCAGTAAGGGAGGTGGAGCCAGGGAGCAGTAAGGGAGGTGGAGGCAGCGAGCAGTAAGGGAGGTGGAGCCACCGAGCAGTAAGGGAACAGGAGCCAGCGAGCAGTAAGGGAGGGGGAGCCAGCGAGCAGTAAGGGAGCAGTAAGGGAGGTGGAGCCAGGGAGCAGTAAGGGAGGTGGAGGCAGCGAGCAGTAAGGGAGCATTAAGGGAGGTGGAGCCAGCGAGCAGTAAGGGAGGGGGAGCCAGCGAGCAGTAGGGGAGCAAAAAGGGAGCAGTAAGGGAGGGGGAGCAGTAAGGGAGGGGGGAGCCAGCGAGCAGTAAGGGAGGGGGAGCCAATGAGCAGTAAAGGAGCAGCAAGGGAGGGGGGGCAAGCGAGCAGTAAGGGAGGGGGAGCCAGGGAGCAGTAAGGGAGGGGGAGCCAGCCAGCAGAAAGCGAACAGTAAGGGAGGTGGAGCCAGGGAGTAGTAAGGGAGGTGGAGCCAGCGAAAAGTAAGGGAGGGGGAGCCAGCGAGTAGTAAGGGAGCAGTAAGGGAGGGGGAGCCACCGAGCAGTAAGGGAACAGGAGCCAGCGAGCAGTAAGGGAGGGGGAGCAGGCGAGCAGTAAGGGAGCAGTAAGGGAGGTGGAGCCAGCGAGCAGTAAGGGAGGTGGAGCCAGCAAGCAGTAAGGGAGGTGGAGCCTGACGAGCAGTAAGGGAGGTGGAGCAAGCGAGCAGTAAGGCAGCAGTAAGGGAGGGGGAGGGGGCAGTAAGGGAGCAGTAAGGGAGGTGGAGCCAGCGAGCAGTAAGGGAGCAGTAAGGGAGGGGGAGCCACCGAGCAGTAAGGGAACAGGAGCCAGCGAGCAGTAAGGGAGGGGGAGCAGGCGAGCAGTAAGGGAGCAGTAAGGGAGGTGGAGCCAGCGAGCAGTAAGGGAGGTGGACCCAGCAAGCAGTAAGGGAGGTGGAGCCTGACGAGCAGTAAGGGAGGTGGAGCAAGCGAGCAGTAAGGCAGCAGTAAGGGAGGGGGAGGGGGCAGTAAGGGAGCAGTAAGGGAGGTGGAGCCAGCGAGCAGTAAGGGAGGGGGAGCCAGGGAGCAGTAAAAGAGGTGGAGCCAGGGAGCAGTAAGAGAGTTTGAGCCAGCGAGCAGTAAGGGAGGGGGAGCCAGGCAGCAATAAGGAAGGTGGAGCCAGGGAGCAGTAAGGTAGGTGGAGCCAGCGAGCAGTAAGGGAGGGGGAGCCAGGCAGCAGTAAGGGAGGTGGAGCCAGGGAGCAGTAAGGTAGGTGGAGCCAGCGAGCAGTAAGGGAGGTGAAACCAGCGAGCAGTAAGCGAGCAGTAAGGGAAGTGGAGCCAGGGAGCAGTAAGGGAGAGGGAGCCAGCGAGCAGTAAGGCAGCAGTAAGGGAGGAGGAGCCAATGAGCAGTAAGGGAGCATTAAGGGAGGTGGAGCCAGCGAGCAGTAAGGGAGGGGGAGCCAGCGAGCAGTAGGGGAGAAAAAAGGGAGCAGTAAGGGAGGGGGAGCAGTAAGGGAGGGGGGAGCCAGCGAGCAGTAAGGGAGGGGGAGCCAATGAGCAGTAAGGGAGCAGTAAGGGAGGGGGAGCCAGCGAGCAGTAAGGGAGGGGGAGGGGGAAGTAAGGGAGCAGTAAGGGAGGTGGAGCCAGCGAGCAGTAAGGGAGGGGGAGCCAGGGAGCAGTAAAAGAGGTGGAGCCAGGGAGCAGTAAGGGAGTTTGAGCCAGCGAGCAGTAAGGGAGGGGGAGCCAGGCAGAAGTAAGGGAGGTGGAGCCAGGGAGCAGTAAGTTGGTGGAGCCAGCGAGCAGTAAGGGAGGGGGAGCCAGCGAGCAGTAAGGGAGCAGTAAGGGAGGTGGAACCAGCGAGCAGTAAGGGAGCAGTAAGGGAGGTGGAGCCAATGAGCAGTAAGGGAGGGGGAGCCAGCGAGCAGTAAGGGAGGGGGAGCCAGCGAGCAGTAAGGGAGCAGTAAGGGAGGTGGAACCAGCGAGCAGTAAGGGAGCAGTAAGGGAGGGGGAACCAGGCAGCAGTAAGGGAGGTGGAGCCAGGGAGCAGTAAGTTGGTGGAGCCAGCGAGCAGTAAGGGAGGGGGAGCAAGCGAGCAGTAAGGGAGCAGTAAGGGAGGTGGAACCAGCGAGCAGTAAGGGAGCAGTAAGGGAGGTGGAGCCAATGAGCAGTAAGGGAGCAGTAAGGGAGGGGAGCAGTAGGGGATGGCGAGCCAGCGAGCAGTAAGGGAGCAGTAAGGGAGGGGGAGCAGTAAGGGAGGGGGAGCCAGCGAGCAGTAAGGGAGCGGTAAGGGAGGTGGAGCCAGCGAGCAGTAAGGGAGGTGGAGCAAGTAAGCAGTAAGGGAGGTGGAGCCTGCGAGCAGTAAGCGAGGGGGAGCCAGCGAGCAGTAAGGGAGCAGTAAGGGAGGGGGAGCCAGCGAGCAGTAAGGGAGGGGGAGGGGGAAGTAAGGGAGCAGTAAGGGAGGTGGAGCCAGCGAGCAGTAAGGGAGGGGGAGCCAGGGAGCAGTAAAAGAGGTGGAGCCAGGGAGCAGTAAGGGAGTTTGAGCCAGCGAGCAGTAAGGGAGGGGGAGCCAGGCAGAAGTAAGGGAGGTGGAGCCAGGGAGCAGTAAGTTGGTGGAGCCAGCGAGCAGTAAGGGAGGGGGAGCCAGCGAGCAGTAAGGGAGCAGTAAGGGAGGTGGAACCAGCGAGCAGTAAGGGAGCAGTAAGGGAGGTGGAGCCTCCGAGCAGTAAGGGAACAGGAGCCAGCGAGCAGTAAGGGAGGGGGAGCCAATGAGCAGTAAGGGAGCATTAAGGGAGGTGGAGCCAGCGAGCAGTAAGGGAGGGGGAGCCAGCGAGCAGTAAGGGAGCAAAAAGGGAGTAGTAAGGGAGGGGGAGCAGTAAGGGAGGGGGGCGAGCAGTAAGGGAGCAAAAAGGGAGTAGTAAGGGAGGGGGAGCAGTAAGGGAGGGGGGAGCCTCCGAGCAGTAAGGGAACAGGAGCCAGCGAGCAGTAAGGGAGGGGGAGCAGGCGAGCAGTAAGGGAGCAGTAAGGGAGGTGGAGCCAGCGAGCAGTAAGGGAGGTGGAGCCAGCAAGCAGTAAGGGAGGTGGAGCCAGACGAGCAGTAAGGGAGGTGGAGCAAGCGAGCAGTAAGGCAGCAGTAAGGGAGGGGGAGGGGGCAGTAAGGGAGCAGTAAGGGAGGTGGAGCAAGCGAGCAGTAAGGGAGGGGGAGCCAGGGAGCAGTAAAAGAGGTGGAGCCAGGGAGCAGTAAGGGAGGGGGAGCCAGGCAGCAGTAAGGAAGGTGGAGCCAGGGAGCAGTAAGGTAGGTGGAGCCAGCGAGCAGTAAGGGAGGGGGAGCCAGGGAGCAGTAAGGGAGGGGGAGCCAGCGAGCAGTAAGGGAGGTGGAGCCAGCGAGCAGTAAGGGAGGGGGAGGGGGCAGTAAGGGAGGTGGAGCAAGCCAGCCGTAAGGGAGGGGGAGGGGGCAGTAAGCGAGCAGTAAGGGAGGTGGAGCCAGGGAGCAGTAAGGGAGGTGGAGCCAGCGAAAAGTAAGGGAGGTGGAGCCAGGCAGCAGTAAGGGAGGTGGATCCAGGGAGCAGTAAGGTAGGTGGAGCCAGCGAGCAGTAAGGGAGGTGAAACCAGGCAGCAGTAAGGAAGGTGGAGCCAGGGAGCAGTAAGGTAGGTGGAGCCAGCGAGCAGTAAGGGAGGGGGAGCCAGGCAGCAGTAAGGGAGGTGGAGCCAGGGAGCAGTAAGGTAGGTGGAGCCAGCGAGCAGTAAGGGAGGTGGAACCAGCGAGCAGTAAGGGAGCAGTAATGGAGGTGGAGCCAGGGAGCAGTAAGGGAGGGGGAGCCAGCGAGCAGTAAGGCAGCAGTAAGGGAGCAGTAAGGGAGGGGGAGCCAATGAGCAGTAAGGGAGCATTAAGGGAGGTGGAGCCAGGGAGCAGTAAGGGAGGTGGAGCCAGGGAGCAGTAAGGGAGGGGGAGCCAGGGAGCAGTAAGGGAGGGGGAGCCAGCGAGCAGTAAGGGAGCAGTAAGGGAGGGGGAGCCAGGGAGCAGTAAGGTAGGTGGAGCCAGCGAGCAGTAAGGGAGGGGGAGCCAGGGAGCAGTAAGGGAGGGGGAGCCAGCGAGCAGTAAGGGAGGTGGAGCCAGCGAGCAGTAAGGGAGGGGGAGGGGGCAGTAAGGGAGGTGGAGCAAGCCAGCCGTAAGGGAGGGGGAGGGGGCAGTAAGCGAGCAGTAGGGGAGGGGGAGCCAGCGAGCAGTAAGGGAGGTGGAGCCAGCGAGCAGTGAGGGATCAGTAAGGGAGGTGGAGCCAGGGAGCAGTAAGGGAGGTGGAGCCAGCGAAAAGTAAGGGAGGGGGAGCCAGCGAGTAGTAAGGGAGCAGTAAGGGAGGGGGAGCCTCCGAGCAGTAAGGGAACAGGAGCCAGCGAGCAGTAAGGGAGGGGGAGAAGGCGAGCAGTAAGGGAGCAGTAAGGGAGGTGGAGCCAGCGAGCAGTAAGGGAGGTGGAGCCAGCAAGCAGTAAGGGAGGTGGAGCCAGACGAGCAGTAAGGGAGGTGGAGCAAGCGAGCAGTAAGGCAGCAGTAAGGGAGGGGGAGGGGGCAGTAAGGGAGCAGTAAGGGAGGTGGAGCCAGCGAGCAGTAAGGGAGGGGGAGCCAGGGAGCAGTAAAAGAGGTGGAGCCAGGGAGCAGTAAGGGAGTTTGAGCCAGCGAGCAGTAAGGGAGGGGGAGCCAGGCAGCAGTAAGGAAGGTGGAGCCAGGGAGCAGTAAGGTAGGTGGAGCCAGCGAGCAGTAAGGGAGGGGGAGCCAGGCAGCAGTAAGGGAGGTGGAGCCAGGGAGCAGTAAGGTAGGTGGAGCCAGCGAGCAGTAAGGGAGGTGAAACCAGCGAGCAGTAAGCGAGCAGTAAGGGAAGTGGAGCCAGGGAGCAGTAAGGGAGGGGGAGCCAGCGAGCAGTAAGGCAGCAGTAAGGGAGGGGGAGCCAATGAGCAGTAAGGGAGCATTAAGGGAGGTGGAGCCAGCGAGCAGTAAGGGAGGGGGAGCCAGCGAGCAGTAAGGGAGCAAAAAGGGAGTAGTAAGGGAGGGGGAGCAGTAAGGGAGGGGGGAGCCAGCGAGCAGTAAGGGAGGGGGAGCCAATGAGCAGTAAAGGAGCAGCAAGGGAGGGGGGGCAAGCGAGCAGTAAGGGAGGGGGAGCCAGCGAGCAGTAAGCGAGCAGTAAGGGAGGTGGAGCCAGGGAGTAGTAAGGGAGGGGGAGCCTGCGAGCAGTAAGGGAGCAGTAAGGGAGGGGGAGCAGTAAGGGAGGTGGAGCCACCGAGCAGTAAGGGAACAGGAGCCAGCGAGCAGTAAGGGAGGGGGAGCCTGCGAGCAGTAAGGGAGGGGGAGCAGGCAAGCAGTAAGGGAGAGGGAGCCATCGAGCAGTAAGGGATGGGGAGCCAGCGAGCAGTAAGGGAGAAGTAAGGGAGGTGGAGCAGTAAGGGAGGTGGAGCCACCGAGCAGTAAGGGAACAGGAGCCAGCGAGCAGTAAGGGAGGGGGAGCCTGCGAGCAGTAAGGGAGGGGGAGCAGGCAAGCAGTAAGGGAGAGGGAGCCATCGAGCAGTAAGGGATGGGGAGCCAGCGAGCAGTAAGGGAGCAGTAAGGGAGGTGGAGCCAGGGAGCAGTAAGGGAGGTGGAGGCAGCGAGCAGTAAGGGAGGTGGAGCCACCGAGCAGTAAGGGAACAGGAGCCAGCGAGCAGTAAGGGATGGGGAGCCAGCGAGCAGTAAGGGAGCAGTAAGGGAGGTGGAGCCAGGGAGCAGTAAGGGAGGTGGAGGCAGCGAGCAGTAAGGGAGCATTAAGGGAGGTGGAGCCAGCGAGCAGTAAGGGAGGGGGAGCCAGCGAGCAGTAGGGGAGCAAAAAGGGAGCAGTAAGGGAGGGGGAGCAGTAAGGGAGGGGGGAGCCAGCGAGCAGTAAGGGAGGGGGAGCCAATGAGCAGTAAAGGAGCAGCAAGGGAGGGGGGGCAAGCGAGCAGTAAGGGAGGGGGAGCCAGGGAGCAGTAAGGGAGGGGGAGCCAGCCAGCAGAAAGCGAACAGTAAGGGAGGTGGAGCCAGGGAGTAGTAAGGGAGGTGGAGCCAGCGAAAAGTAAGGGAGGGGGAGCCAGCGAGTAGTAAGGGAGCAGTAAGGGAGGGGGAGCCACCGAGCAGTAAGGGAACAGGAGCCAGCGAGCAGTAAGGGAGGGGGAGCAGGCGAGCAGTAAGGGAGCAGTAAGGGAGGTGGAGCCAGCGAGCAGTAAGGGAGGTGGAGCCAGCAAGCAGTAAGGGAGGTGGAGCCTGACGAGCAGTAAGGGAGGTGGAGCAAGCGAGCAGTAAGGCAGCAGTAAGGGAGGGGGAGGGGGCAGTAAGGGAGCAGTAAGGGAGGTGGAGCCAGCGAGCAGTAAGGGAGGGGGAGCCAGGGAGCAGTAAAAGAGGTGGAGCCAGGGAGCAGTAAGAGAGTTTGAGCCAGCGAGCAGTAAGGGAGGGGGAGCCAGGCAGCAATAAGGAAGGTGGAGCCAGGGAGCAGTAAGGTAGGTGGAGCCAGCGAGCAGTAAGGGAGGGGGAGCCAGGCAGCAGTAAGGGAGGTGGAGCCAGGGAGCAGTAAGGTAGGTGGAGCCAGCGAGCAGTAAGGGAGGTGAAACCAGCGAGCAGTAAGCGAGCAGTAAGGGAAGTGGAGCCAGGGAGCAGTAAGGGAGAGGGAGCCAGCGAGCAGTAAGGCAGCAGTAAGGGAGGAGGAGCCAATGAGCAGTAAGGGAGCATTAAGGGAGGTGGAGCCAGCGAGCAGTAAGGGAGGGGGAGCCAGCGAGCAGTAGGGGAGAAAAAAGGGAGCAGTAAGGGAGGGGGAGCAGTAAGGGAGGGGGGAGCCAGCGAGCAGTAAGGGAGGGGGAGCCAATGAGCAGTAAAGGAGCAGTAAGGGAGGGGGGGCAAGCGAGCAGTAAGGGAGGGGGAGCCAGGGAGCAGTAAGGGAGGGGGAGCCAGCGAGCAGTAAGGGAGGGGGAGCCAGCGAGCAGTAAGCGAACAGTAAGGGAGGTGGAGCCAGGGAGTAGTAAGGGAGGGGGAGCCTGCGAGCAGTAAGGGAGCAGTAAGGGAGGGGGAGCAGTAAGGGAGGTGGAGCCACCGAGCAGTAAGGGAACAGGAGCCAGCGAGCAGTAAGGGAGGGGGAGCAGGCGAGCAGTAAGGGAGCAGTAAGGGAGGTGGAGCCAGCGAGCAGTAAGGGAGGTGGAGCCAGAAAGCAGTAAGGGAGGTGGAGCCTGCGAGCAGTAAGGGAGGTGGAGCAAGCGAGCAGTAAGGCAGCAGTAAGGGAGGGGGAGGGGGCAGTAAGGGAGCAGTAAGGGAGGGGGAGCCAGGGAGCAGTAAAAGAGGTGGAGCCAGGGAGCAGTAAGGGAGTTTGAGCCAGCGAGCAGTAAGGGAGGCGGAGCCAGGCAGCAGTAAGGAAGGTGGAGCCAGGGAGCAGTAAGGTAGGTGGAGCCAGCGAGCAGTAAGGGAGGGGGAGCCAGCGAGCAGTAAGGGAGCAGTAAGGGAGGTGGAGCCAGGGAGCAGTAAGGGAGGGGGAGCCAGCCAGCAGAAAGCGAACAGTAAGGGAGGTGGAGCCAGGGAGTAGTAAGGGAGGTGGAGCCAGCGAAAAGTAAGGGAGGGGGAGCCAGCGAGTAGTAAGGGAGCAGTAAGGGAGGGGGAGCCACCGAGCAGTAAGGGAACAGGAGCCAGGGAGCAGTAAAAGAGGTGGAGCCAGGGAGCAGTAAGGGAGTTTGAGCCAGCGAGCAGTAAGGGAGGCGGAGCCAGGCAGCAGTAAGGGAGTAGTAAGGGAGGGGGAGCCTGCGAGCAGTAAGGGAGCAGTAAGGGAGGGGGAGCAGTAGGGGATGGCGAGCCAGCGAGCAGTAAGGGAGCAGTAAGGGAGGGGGAGCAGTAAGGGAGGGGGAGCCAGCGAGCAGTAAGGGAGCGGTAAGGGAGGTGGAGCCAGCGAGCAGTAAGGGAGGTGGAGCAAGTAAGCAGTAAGGGAGGTGGAGCCTGCGAGCAGTAAGCGAGGGGGAGCCAGCGAGCAGTAAGGGAGCAGTAAGGGAGGGGGAGCCAGCGAGCAGTAAGGGAGGGGGAGGGGGAAGTAAGGGAGCAGTAAGGGAGGTGGAGCCAGCGAGCAGTAAGGGAGGGGGAGCCAGGGAGCAGTAAAAGAGGTGGAGCCAGGGAGCAGTAAGGGAGTTTGAGCCAGCGAGCAGTAAGGGAGGGGGAGCCAGGCAGCAGTAAGGGAGGGGGAGCCAGCGAGCAGTAGGGGAGCAAAAAGGGAGCAGTAAGGGAGGGGGAGCAGTAAGGGAGGGGGGAGCCAGCGAGCAGTAAGGGAGGGGGAGCCAATGAGCAGTAAAGGAGCAGTAAGGGAGGGGGGGCAAGCGAGCAGTAAGGGAGGGGGAGCCAGGGAGCAGTAAGGGAGGGGGAGCAAGCGAGCAGTAAGGGAGGGGGAGCCAGCGAGCAGTAAGCGAACAGTAAGGGAGGTGGAGCCAGGGAGTAGTAAGGGAGGGGGAGCCTGCGAGCAGTAAGGGAGCAGTAAGGGAGGGGGAGCAGTAAGGGAGGTGGAGCCACCGAGCAGTAAGGGAACAGGAGCCAGCGAGCAGTAAGGGAGGGGGAGCAGGCGAGCAGTAAGGGAGCAGTAAGGGAGGTGGAGCCACCGAGCAGTAAGGGAACAGGAGCCAGCGAGCAGTAAGGGAGGGGGAGCAGGCGAGCAGTAAGGGAGCAGTAAGGGAGGTGGAGCCAGCGAGCAGTAAGGGAGGTGGAGCCAGAAAGCAGTAAGGGAGGTGGAGCCTGCGAGCAGTAAGGGAGGTGGAGCAAGCGAGCAGTAAGGCAGCAGTAAGGGAGGGGGAGGGGGCAGTAAGGGAGCAGTAAGGGAGGTGGAGCCAGCGAGCAGTAAGGGAGGGGGAGCCAGGGAGCAGTAAAAGAGGTGGAGCCAGGGAGCAGTAAGGGAGTTTGAGCCATCGAACAGTAAGGGAGGCGGAGCCAGGCAGCAGTAAGGAAGGTGGAGCCAGGGAGCAGTAAGGTAGGTGGAGCCAGCGAGCAGTAAGGGAGGGGGAGCCAGCGAGCAGTAAGGGAGCAGTAAGGGAGGTGGAGCCAGGGAGCAGTAAGGGAGGGGGAGCCAGCGAGCAGTAACGCAGCAGTAAGGGAGGGGGAGCCAATGAGCAGTAAGGGAGCATTAAGGGAGGTGGAGCCAGCGAGCAGTAAGGGAGGGGGAGCCAGCGAGCAGTAAGGGAGCAAAAAGGGAGCAGTAAGGGAGGGGGAGCAGTAAGGGAGGGGGGAGCCAGCGAGCAGTAAGGGAGGGGGAGCCAATGAACAGTAAGGGAGCAGTAAGGGAGGTGGAGCCAGGGAGTAGTAAGGGAGGGGGAGCCTGCGAGCAGTAAGGGAGCAGTAAGGGAGGGGGAGCAGTAGGGGATGGCGAGCCAGCGAGCAGTAAGGGAGCAGTAAGGGAGGGGGAGCAGTAAGGGAGGGGGAGCCAGCGAGCAGTAAGGGAGCGGTAAGGGAGGTGGAGCCAGCGAGCAGTAAGGGAGGTGGAGCAAGTAAGCAGTAAGGGAGGTGGAGCCTGCGAGCAGTAAGCGAGGGGGAGCCAGCGAGCAGTAAGGGAGCAGTAAGGGAGGGGGAGCCAGCGAGCAGTAAGGGAGGGGGAGGGGGAAGTAAGGGAGCAGTAAGGGAGGTGGAGCCAGCGAGCAGTAAGGGAGGGGGAGCCAGGGAGCAGTAAAAGAGGTGGAGCCAGGGAGCAGTAAGGGAGTTTGAGCCAGCGAGCAGTAAGGGAGGGGGAGCCAGGCAGCAGTAAGGGAGGGGGAGCCAGCGAGCAGTAGGGGAGCAAAAAGGGAGCAGTAAGGGAGGGGGAGCAGTAAGGGAGGGGGGAGCCAGCGAGCAGTAAGGGAGGGGGAGCCAATGAGCAGTAAAGGAGCAGTAAGGGAGGGGGGGCAAGCGAGCAGTAAGGGAGGGGGAGCCAGGGAGCAGTAAGGGAGGGGGAGCCAGCGAGCAGTAAGGGAGGGGGAGCCAGCGAGCAGTAAGCGAACAGTAAGGGAGGTGGAGCCAGGGAGTAGTAAGGGAGGGGGAGCCTGCGAGCAGTAAGGGAGCAGTAAGGGAGGGGGAGCAGTAAGGGAGGTGGAGCCACCGAGCAGTAAGGGAACAGGAGCCAGCGAGCAGTAAGGGAGGGGGAGCAGGCGAGCAGTAAGGGAGCAGTAAGGGAGGTGGAGCCAGCGAGCAGTAAGGGAGGTGGAGCCAGAAAGCAGTAAGGGAGGTGGAGCCTGCGAGCAGTAAGGGAGGTGGAGCAAGCGAGCAGTAAGGCAGCAGTAAGGGAGGGGGAGGGGGCAGTAAGGGAGCAGTAAGGGAGGTGGAGCCAGCGAGCAGTAAGGGAGGGGGAGCCAGGGAGCAGTAAAAGAGGTGGAGCCAGGGAGCAGTAAGGGAGTTTGAGCCAGCGAGCAGTAAGGGAGGGGGAGCCAGGCAGCAGTAAGGAAGGTGGAGCCAGGGAGCAGTAAGGTAGGTGGAGCCAGCGAGCAGTAAGGGAGGGGGAGCCAGCGAGCAGTAAGGGAGCAGTAAGGGAGGTGGAGCCAGGGAGCAGTAAGGGAGGGGGAGCCAGCGAGCAGTAAGGGAGCAGTAAGGGAGGTGGAGCCAGGGAGCAGTAAGGGAGGGGGAGCCAGCGAGCAGTAAGGCAGCAGTAAGGGAGGGGGAGTCAATGAGCAGTAAGGGAGCATTAAGGGAGGTGGAGCCAGCGAGCAGTAAGGGAGGGGGAGCCAGCGAGCAGTAAGGGAGCAAAAAGGGAGCAGTAAGGGAGGGGGAGCAGTAAGGGATGGGGGAGCCAGCGAGCAGTAAGGGAGGGGGAGCCAATGAACAGTAAGGGAGCAGTAAGGGAGGTGGAGCCAGGGAGTAGTAAGGGAGGGGGAGCCTGCGAGCAGTAAGGGAGCAGTAAGGGAGGGGGAGCAGTAGGGGATGGCGAGCCAGCGAGCAGTAAGGGAGCAGTAAGGGAGGGGGAGCAGTAAGGGAGGGGGAGCCAGCGAGCAGTAAGGGAGCGGTAAGGGAGGTGGAGCCAGCGAGCAGTAAGGGAGATGGAGCAAGTAAGCAGTAAGGGAGGTGGAGCCTGCGAGCAGTAAGCGAGGGGGAGCCAGCGAGCAGTAAGGGAGCAGTAAGGGAGGGGGAGCCAGCGAGCAGTAAGGGAGGGGGAGGGGGAAGTAAGGGAGCAGTAAGGGAGGTGGAGCCAGCGAGCAGTAAGGGAGGGGGAGCCAGGGAGCAGTAAAAGAGGTGGAGCCAGGGAGCAGTAAGGGAGTTTGAGCCAGCGAGCAGTAAGGGAGGGGGAGCCAGGCAGCAGTAAGGGAGGGGGAGCCAGCGAGCACTAGGGGAGCAAAAAGGGAGCAGTAAGGGAGGGGGAGCAGTAAGGGAGGGGGGAGCCAGCGAGCAGTAAGGGAGGGGGAGCCAATGAGCAGTAAAGGAGCAGTAAGGGAGGGGGGGCAAGCGAGCAGTAAGGGAGGGGGAGCCAGGGAGCAGTAAGGGAGGGGGAGCCAGCGAGCAGTAAGGGAGGGGGAGCAGTAAGGGAGGGGGGAGCCAGCGAGCAGTAAGGGAGGGGGAGCCAATGAGCAGTAAAGGAGCAGTAAGGGAGGGGGGGCAAGCGAGCAGTAAGGGAGGGGGAGCCAGGGAGCAGTAAGGGAGGGGGAGCCAGCGAGCAGTAAGGGAGGGGGAGCCAGCGAGCAGTAAGCGAACAGTAAGGGAGGTGGAGCCAGCAAAAAGTAAGGGAGGGGGAGCCTGCGAGCAGTAAGGGAGCAGTAAGGGAGGGGGAGCAGTAAGGGAGGTGGAGCCACCGAGCAGTAAGGGAACAGGAGCCAGCGAGCAGTAAGGGAGGGGGAGCAGGCGAGCAGTAAGGGAGCAGTAAGGGAGGTGGAGCCAGCGAGCAGTAAGGGAGGTGGAGCCAGAAAGCAGTAAGGGAGGTGGAGCCTGCGAGCAGTAAGGGAGGTGGAGCAAGCGAGCAGTAAGGCAGCAGTAAGGGAGGGGGAGGGGGCAGTAAGGGAGCAGTAAGGGAGGTGGAGCCAGCGAGCAGTAAGGGAGGGGGAGCCAGGGAGCAGTAAAAGAGGTGGAGCCAGGGAGCAGTAAGGGAGTTTGAGCCAGCGAGCAGTAAGGGAGGGGGAGCCAGGCAGCAGTAAGGAAGGTGGAGCCAGGGAGCAGTAAGGTAGGTGGAGCCAGCGAGCAGTAAGGGAGGGGGAGCCAGCGAGCAGTAAGGGAGCAGTAAGGGAGGTGGAGCCAGGGAGCAGTAAGGGAGGGGGAGCCAGCGAGCAGTAAGGCAGCAGTAAGGGAGGGGGAGCCAATGAGCAGTAAGGGAGCATTAAGGGAGGTGGAGCCAGCGAGCAGTAAGGGAGGGGGAGCCAGCGAGCAGTAAGGGAGCAAAAAGGGAGCAGTAAGGGAGGGGGAGCAGTAAGGGAGGGGGGAGCCAGCGAGCAGTAAGGGAGGGGGAGCCAATGAACAGTAAGGGAGCAGTAAGGGAGGTGGAGCCAGGGAGTAGTAAGGGAGGGGGAGCCTGCTAGCAGTAAGGGAGCAGTAAGGGAGGGGGAGCAGTAGGGGATGGCGAGCCAGCGAGCAGTAAGGGAGCAGTAAGGGAGGGGGAGCAGTAAGGGAGGGGGAGCCAGCGAGCAGTAAGGGAGCAGTAAGGGAGGGGGAGCCAGCGAGCAGTAAGGGAGGGGGAGGGGGAAGTAAGGGAGCAGTAAGGGAGGTGGAGCCAGCGAGCAGTAAGGGAGGGGGAGCCAGGGAGCAGTAAAAGAGGTGGAGCCAGGGAGCAGTAAGGGAGTTTGAGCCAGCGAGCAGTAAGGGAGGGGGAGCCAGGCAGCAGTAAGGGAGGTGGAGCCAGGGAGCAGTAAGTTGGTGGAGCCAGCGAGCAGTAAGGGAGGGGGAGCCAGCGAGCAGTAAGGGAGCAGTAAGGGAGGTGGAACCAGCGAGCAGTAAGGGAGCAGTAAGGGAGGTGGAGCCAATGAGCAGTAAGGGAGCAGTAAGCGAGGGGGAGCCAGCGAGCAGTAAGGGAGCAGTAAGGGAGGGGGAGCCAGCGAGCAGTAAGGGAGGGGGAGGGGGAAGTAAGGGAGCAGTAAGGGAGGTGGAGCCAGCGAGCAGTAAGGGAGGGGGAGCCAGGGAGCAGTAAAAGAGGTGGAGCCAGGGAGCAGTAAGGGAGTTTGAGCCAGCGAGCAGTAAGGGAGGGGGAGCCAGGCAGCAGTAAGGGAGGTGGAGCCAGGGAGCAGTAAGTTGGTGGAGCCAGCGAGCAGTAAGGGAGGGGGAGCCAGCGAGCAGTAAGGGAGCAGTAAGGGAGGTGGAACCAGCGAGCAGTAAGGGAGCAGTAAGGGAGGTGGAGCCAATGAGCAGTAAGGGAGGGGGAGCCAGCGAGCAGTAAGGGAGGGGGAGCCAGCGAGCAGTAAGGGAGCAGTAAGGGAGGTGGAACCAGCGAGCAGTAAGGGAGCAGTAAGGGAGGGGGAACCAGCGAGCAGTAAGGGAGCAGTAAGGGAGGTGGAGCATGGGAGCAGTAAGGGAGGTGGAGCCAGGCAGCAGTAAGGAAGGTGGAGCCAGGGAGCAGTAAGGTAGGTGGAGCCAGCGAGCAGTAAGGGAGGGGGAGCCAGGCAGCAGTAAGGGAGGTGGAGCCAGGGAGCAGTAAGGTAGGTGGAGCCAGCGAGCAGTAAGGGAGGTGGAACCAGCGAGCAGTAAGGGAGCAAAAAGGGAGCAGTAAGGGAGGGGGAGCAGTAAGGGAGGGGGGAGCCAGCGAGCAGTAAGGGAGGGGGAGCCAATGAACAGTAAGGGAGCAGTAAGGGAGGTGGAGCCAGGGAGTAGTAAGGGAGGGGGAGCCTGCGAGCAGTAAGGGAGCAGTAAGGGAGGGGGAGCAGTAGGGGATGGCGAGCCAGCGAGCAGTAAGGGAGCAGTAAGGGAGGGGGAGCAGTAAGGGAGGGGGAGCCAGCGAGCAGTAAGGGAGGGGGAGGGGGAAGTAAGGGAGCAGTAAGGGAGGTGGAGCCAGCGAGCAGTAAGGGAGGGGGAGCCAGGCAGCAGTAAGGGAGGTGGAGCCAGGGAGCAGTAAGTTGGTGGAGCCAGCGAGCAGTAAGGGAGGGGGAGCCAGCGAGCAGTAAGGGAGCAGTAAGGGAGGTGGAACCAGCGAGCAGTAAGGGAGCAGTAAGGGAGGTGGAGCCAATGAGCAGTAAGGGAGCAGTAAGGGAGGGGGAGCAGTAGGGGATGGCGAGCCAGCGAGCAGTAAGGGAGCAGTAAGGGAGGGGGAGCAGTAAGGGAGGGGGAGCCAGCGAGCAGTAAGGGAGCAGTAAGCGAGGGGGAGCCAGCGAGCAGTAAGGGAGCAGTAAGGGAGGGGGAGCCAGCGAGCAGTAAGGGAGGGGGAGGGGGAAGTAAGGGAGCAGTAAGGGAGGTGGAGCCAGCGAGCAGTAAGGGAGGGGGAGCCAGGGAGCAGTAAAAGAGGTGGAGCCAGGGAGCAGTAAGGGAGTTTGAGCCAGCGAGCAGTAAGGGAGGGGGAGCCAGGCAGCAGTAAGGGAGGTGGAGCCAGGGAGCAGTAAGTTGGTGGAGCCAGCGAGCAGTAAGGGAGGGGGAGCCAGCGAGCAGTAAGGGAGCAGTAAGGGAGGTGGAACCAGCGAGCAGTAAGGGAGCAGTAAGGGAGGTGGAGCCAATGAGCAGTAAGGGAGGGGGAGCCAGCGAGCAGTAAGGGAGGGGGAGCCAGCGAGCAGTAAGGGAGCAGTAAGGGAGGTGGAACCAGCGAGCAGTAAGGGAGCAGTAAGGGAGGGGGAACCAGCGAGCAGTAAGGGAGCAGTAAGGGAGGTGGAGCCAGGGAGCAGTAAGGTAGGTGGAGCCAGCGAGCAGTAAGGGAGGGGGAGCCAGGCAGCAGTAAGGGAGGTGGAGCCAGGGAGCAGTAAGGTAGGTGGAGCCAGCGAGCAGTAAGGGAGGTGGAACCAGCGAGCAGTAAGGGAGCAGTAAGGGAGGTGGAGCCAGGGAGCAGTAAGGGAGCATTAAGGGAGGTGGAGCCAGCGAGCAGTAAGGGAGGGGGAGCCAGCGAGCAGTAAGGCAGCAGTAAGGGAGCAGTAAGGGAGGGGGAGCCAATGAGCAGTAAGGGAGCATTAAGGGAGGTGGAGCCAGGGAGCAGTAAGGGAGGTGGAGCCAGGGAGCAGTAAGGGAGGGGGAGCCAGGGAGCAGTAAGGTAGGGGGAGCCAGCGAGCAGTAAGGGAGCAGTAAGGGAGGGGGAGCCAGGGAGCAGTAAGGTAGGTGGAGCCAGCGAGCAGTAAGGGAGGGGGAGCCAGGGAGCAGTAAGGGAGCAGTAAGGGAGGTGGAGCCAGCGAGCAGTAAGGGAGGGGGAGGGGGCAGTAAGGGAGGTGGAGCAAGCCAGCCGTAAGGGAGGGGGAGGGGGCAGTAAGCGAGCAGTAGGGGAGGGGGAGCCAGAGAGTAGTAAGGGAGGGGGAGCCTGCGAGCAGTAAGCGAGGGGGAGCCAGCGAGCAGTAAGGGAGAAGTAAGGGGGCAGTAAGGGAGGGGGAGCCAGCTAGCAGTAAGGGAGGTAGAGCCAGGGAGCAGTAAGGGAGCAGTAAGGGATTTGGAGCCAGGGAGCAGTAAGGGAGGTTGAGCCGGGGAGCAGTAAGGGAGGGGTAGCGAGCGAGCAGTAAGGGAGGGGGAGCCAGCGAGCTGTAAGGGAGCAGTAAGGGAGGGGGAGCAAGCGAGCAGTACGGGAGCAGTAAAGGAAGGGGGAGCCAGCGAGCAGTAACGGAGCAGTAAGGGAGCAGTAAGGGAGGGGGATCAGTAAGGGAGGGGGAGCCAGCGAGCAGTAACGGAGGTGGAGCCAGGGAGCAGTAAGGGAGGGGGAGCCAGCGAGCAGTAAGGGAGCAGTAAGGGAGCAGTAAGGGAGGGGGAGCCAGCGAGCATTAAGGGAGGGGGAGCCAGGGAGCAGTAAGGGAGGGGGAGCAAGCGAGCAGTAAGGGAGCAGTAAGGGAGGTGGAGCCAGGGAGTAGTAAGGGAGGTGGAGCCAGCGAAAAGTAAGGGAGGGGGAGCCAGCGAGCAGTAAGGGAGGGGGAACAAGCGAGCAGTAAGGGAGGTGGAGCCAGCAAGCAGTAAGGGAGGTGGAGCCTGACGAGCAGTAAGGGAGGTGGAGCAAGCGAGCAGTAAGGCAGCAGTAAGGGAGGGGGAGGGGGCAGTAAGGGAGCAGTAAGGGAGGTGGAGCCAGTGAGCAGTAAAAGAGGTGGAGCCAGGGAGCAGTAAGGGAGTTTGAGCCAGCGAGCAGTAAGGGAGGGGGAGCCAGGCAGCAGTAAGGAAGGTGGAGCCAGGGAGCAGTAAGGTAGGTGGAGCCAGCGAGCAGTAAGGGAGGGGGAGCCAGGCAGCAGTAAGGGAGGTGGAGCCAGGGAGCAGTAAGGTAGGTGGAGCCAGCGAGCAGTAAGGGAGGTGAAACCAGCGAGCAGTAAGCGAGCAGTAAGGGAAGTGGATCCAGCGAGCAGTAAGGCAGCAGTAAGGGAGGGGGAGCCAATGAGCAGTAAGGGAGCATTAAGGGAGGGGCAGTAAGGGAGGGGGAGCCAGCGAGCAGTAGGGGAGCAAAAAGGGAGCAGTAAGGGAGGGGGAGCAGTAAGGGAGGGGGAGGGGGCAGTAAGGGAGCAGTAAGGGAGGTGGAGCCAGCGAGCAGTAAGGGAGGGGGAGCCAGGGAGCAGTAAAAGAGGTGGAGCCAGGGAGCAGTAAGGGAGTTTGAGCCAGCGAGCAGTAAGGGAGGGGGAGCCAGCGAGCAGTAAGGGAGGTGAAACCAGCGAGCAGTAAGCGAGCAGTACGGGAAGTGGAGCCAGGGAGCAGTAAGGGAGAGGGAGCCAGCGAGCAGTAAGGCAGCAGTAAGGGAGGGGGAGCCAATGAGCAGTAAGGGAGCATTAAGGGAGGTGGAGCCAGCGAGCAGTAAGGGAGGGGGAGCCAGCGAGCAGTAGGGGAGCAAAAAGGGAGCAGTAAGGGAGGGGGAGCAGTAAGGGAGGGGGGAGCCAGCGAGCAGTAAGGGAGGGGGAGCCAATGAGCAGTAAAGGAGCAGCAAGGGAGGGGGGGCAAGCGAGCAGTAAGGGAGGGGGAGCCAGGGAGCAGTAAGGGAGGGGGAGCCAGCCAGCAGAAAGCGAACAGTAAGGGAGGTGGAGCCAGGGAGTAGTAAGGGAGGTGGAGCCAGCGAAAAGTAAGGGAGGGGGAGCCAGCGAGTAGTAAGGGAGCAGTAAGGGAGGGGGAGCCACCGAGCAGTAAGGGAACAGGAGCCAGCGAGCAGTAAGGGAGGGGGAGCAGGCGAGCAGTAAGGGAGCAGTAAGGGAGGTGGAGCCAGCGAGCAGTAAGGGAGGTGGAGCCAGCAAGCAGTAAGGGAGGTGGAGCCTGACGAGCAGTAAGGGAGGTGGAGCAAGCGAGCAGTAAGGCAGCAGTAAGGGAGGGGGAGGGGGCAGTAAGGGAGCAGTAAGGGAGGTGGAGCCAGTAAGCAGTAAGGGAGGGGGAGCCAGGGAGCAGTAAAAGAGGTGGAGCCAGGGAGCAGTAAGAGAGTTTGAGCCAGCGAGCAGTAAGGGAGGGGGAGCCAGGCAGCAATAAGGAAGGTGGAGCCAGGGAGCAGTAAGGTAGGTGGAGCCAGCGAGCAGTAAGGGAGGGGGAGCCAGGGAGCAGTAAGGGAGAGGGAGCCAGCGAGCAGTAAGCGAGCAGTAAGGGAAGTGGAGCCAGGGAGCAGTAAGGGAGAGGGAGCCAGCGAGCAGTAAGGCAGCAGTAAGGGAGGGGGAGCCAATGAGCAGTAAGGGAGCATTAAGGGAGGTGGAGCCAGCGAGCAGTAAGGGAGGGGGAGCCAGCGAGCAGTAGGGGAGCAAAAAGGGAGCAGTAAGGGAGGGGGAGCAGTAAGGGAGGGGGGAGCCAGCGAGCAGTAAGGGAGGGGGAGCCAATGAGCAGTAAAGGAGCAGTAAGGGAGGGGGGGCAAGCGAGCAGTAAGGGAGGGGGAGCCAGGGAGCAGTAAGGGAGGGGGAGCCAGCGAGCAGTAAGGGAGGGGGAGCCAGCGAGCAGTAAGCGAACAGTAAGGGAGGTGGAGCCAGGGAGTAGTAAGGGAGGGGGAGCCTGCGAGCAGTAAGGGAGCAGTAAGGGAGGGGGAGCAGTAAGGGAGGTGGAGCCACCGAGCAGTAAGGGAACAGGAGCCAGCGAGCAGTAAGGGAGGGGGAGCAGGCGAGCAGTAAGGGAGCAGTAAGGGAGGTGGAGCCAGCGAGCAGTAAGGGAGGTGGAGCCAGAAAGCAGTAAGGGAGGTGGATCCTGCGAGCAGTAAGGGAGGTGGAGCAAGCGAGCAGTAAGGCAGCAGTAAGGGAGGGGGAGGGGGCAGTAAGGGAGCAGTAAGGGAGGTGGAGCCAGCGAGCAGTAAGGGAGGGGGAGCCAGGGAGCAGTAAAAGAGGTGGAGCCAGGGAGCAGTAAGGGAGTTTGAGCCAGCGAGCAGT
Source organism: Neolamprologus brichardi (assembly GCF_056152115.1). Classification (NCBI taxonomy): domain Eukaryota; kingdom Metazoa; phylum Chordata; class Actinopteri; order Cichliformes; family Cichlidae; genus Neolamprologus; species Neolamprologus brichardi. Next base: position 33,383,951 of record NC_142108.1, on the reverse strand, counting down.
AAGGGAGGGGGAGCCAGGCAGCAGTAAGGAAGGTGGAGCCAGGGAGCAGTAAGGTAGGTGGAGCCAGCGAGCAGTAAGGGAGGGGGAGCCAGCGAGCAGTAAGGGAGAAGTAAGGGAGGTGGAGCCAGGGAGCAGTAAGGGAGGGGGAGCCAGCGAGCAGTAAGGGAGCAGTAAGGGAGGTGGAGCCAGGGAGCAGTAAGGGAGGGGGAGCCAGCGAGCAGTAAGGCAGCAGTAAGGGAGGGGGAGCCAATGAGCAGTAAGGGAGCATTAAGGGAGGTGGAGCCAGCGAGCAGTAAGGGAGGGGGAGCCAGCGAGCAGTAAGGGAGCAAAAAGGGAGCAGTAAGGGAGGGGGAGCAGTAAGGGAGGGGGGAGCCAGCGAGCAGTAAGGGAGGGGGAGCCAATGAACAGTAAGGGAGCAGTAAGGGAGGTGGAGCCAGGGAGTAGTAAGGGAGGGGGAGCCTGCGAGCAGTAAGGGAGCAGTAAGGGAGGGGGAGCAGTAGGGGATGGCGAGCCAGCGAGCAGTAAGGGAGCAGTAAGGGAGGGGTAGCAGTAAGGGAGGGGGAGCCAGCGAGCAGTAAGGGAGCGGTAAGGGAGGTGGAGCCAGCGAGCAGTAAGGGAGGTGGAGCAAGTAAGCAGTAAGGGAGGTGGAGCCTGCGAGCAGTAAGCGAGGGGGAGCCAGCGAGCAGTAAGGGAGCAGTAAGGGAGGGGGAGCCAGCGAGCAGTAAGGGAGGGGGAGGGGGAAGTAAGGGAGCAGTAAGGGAGGTGGAGCCAGCGAGCAGTAAGGGAGGGGGAGCCAGGGAGCAGTAAAAGAGGTGGAGCCAGGGAGCAGTAAGGGAGTTTGAGCCAGCGAGCAGTAAGGGAGGGGGAGCCAGGCAGCAGTAAGGGAGGGGGAGCCAGCGAGCAGTAGGGGAGCAAAAAGGGAGCAGTAAGGGAGGGGGAGCAGTAAGGGAGGGGGGAGCCAGCGAGCAGTAAGGGAGGGGGAGCCAATGAGCAGTAAAGGAGCAGTAAGGGAGGGGGGGCAAGCGAGCAGTAAGGGAGGGGGAGCCAGGGAGCAGTAAGGGAGGGGGAGCAAGCGAGCAGTAAGGGAGGGGGAGCCAGCGAGCAGTAAGCGAACAGTAAGGGAGGTGGAGCCAGGGAGTAGTAAGGGAGGGGGAGCCTGCGAGCAGTAAGGGAGCAGTAAGGGAGGGGGAGCAGTAAGGGAGGTGGAGCCACCGAGCAGTAAGGGAACAGGAGCCAGCGAGCAGTAAGGGAGGGGGAGCAGGCGAGCAGTAAGGGAGCAGTAAGGGAGGTGGAGCCACCGAGCAGTAAGGGAACAGGAGCCAGCGAGCAGTAAGGGAGGGGGAGCCAGCGAGCAGTAAGGCAGCAGTAAGGGAGGGGGAGCCAATGAGCAGTAAGGGAGCATTAAGGGAGGTGGAGCCAGCGAGCAGTAAGGGAGGGGGAGCCAGCGAGCAGTAAGGGAGCAAAAAGGGAGCAGTAAGGGAGGGGGAGCAGTAAGGGAGGGGGGAGCCAGCGAGCAGTAAGGGAGGGGGAGCCAATGAACAGTAAGGGAGCAGTAAGGGAGGTGGAGCCAGGGAGTAGTAAGGGAGGGGGAGCCTGCGAGCAGTAAGGGATCAGTAAGGGAGGGGGAGCAGTAGGGGATGGCGAGCCAGCGAGCAGTAAGGGAGCAGTAAGGGAGGGGGAGCAGTAAGGGAGGGGGAGCCAGCGAGCAGTAAGGGAGCGGTAAGGGAGGTGGAGCCAGCGAGCAGTAAGGGAGGTGGAGCAAGTAAGCAGTAAGGGAGGTGGAGCCTGCGAGCAGTAAGCGAGGGGGAGCCAGCGAGCAGTAAGGGAGCAGTAAGGGAGGGGGAGCCAGCGAGCAGTAAGGGAGGGGGAGGGGGAAGTAAGGGAGCAGTAAGGGAGGTGGAGCCAGCGAGCAGTAAGGGAGGGGGAGCCAGGGAGCAGTAAAAGAGGTGGAGCCAGGGAGCAGTAAGGGAGTTTGAGCCAGCGAGCAGTAAGGGAGGGGGAGCCAGGCAGCAGTAAGGGAGGGGGAGCCAGCGAGCAGTAGGGGAGCAAAAAGGGAGCAGTAAGGGAGGGGGAGCAGTAAGGGAGGGGGGAGCCAGCGAGCAGTAAGGGAGGGGGAGCCAATGAGCAGTAAAGGAGCAGTAAGGGAGGGGGGGCAAGCGAGCAGTAAGGGAGGGGGAGCCAGGGAGCAGTAAGGGAGGGGGAGCCAGCGAGCAGTAAGGGAGGGGGAGCCAGCGAGCAGTAAGCGAACAGTAAGGGAGGTGGAGCCAGGGAGTAGTAAGGGAGGGGGAGCCTGCGAGCAGTAAGGGAGCAGTAAGGGAGGGGGAGCAGTAAGGGAGGTGGAGCCACCGAGCAGTAAGGGAACAGGAGCCAGCGAGCAGTAAGGGAGGGGGAGCAGGCGAGCAGTAAGGGAGCAGTAAGGGAGGTGGAGCCAGCGAGCAGTAAGGGAGGTGGAGCCAGAAAGCAGTAAGGGAGGTGGAGCCTGCGAGCAGTAAGGGAGGTGGAGCAAGCGAGCAGTAAGGCAGCAGTAAGGGAGGGGGAGGGGGCAGTAAGGGAGCAGTAAGGGAGGTGGAGCCAGCGAGCAGTAAGGGAGGGGGAGCCAGGGAGCAGTAAAAGAGGTGGAGCCAGGGAGCAGTAAGGTAGGTGGAGCCAGCGAGCAGTAAGGGAGGGGGAGCCAGCGAGCAGTAAGGGAGCAGTAAGGGAGGTGGAGCCAGGGAGCAGTAAGGGAGGGGGAGCCAGCGAGCAGTAAGGGAGCAGTAAGGGAGGTGGAGCCAGGGAGCAGTAAGGGAGGGGGAGCCAGCGAGCAGTAAGGCAGCAGTAAGGGAGGGGGAGCCAATGAGCAGTAAGGGAGCATTAAGGGAGGTGGAGCCAGCGAGCAGTAAGGGAGGGGGAGCCAGCGAGCAGTAAGGGAGCAAAAAGGGAGCAGTAAGGGAGGGGGAGCAGTAAGGGAGGGGGGAGCCAGCGAGCAGTAAGGGAGGGGGAGCCAATGAACAGTAAGGGAGCAGTAAGGGAGGTGGAGCCAGGGAGTAGTAAGGGAGGGGGAGCCTGCGAGCAGTAAGGGAGCAGTAAGGGAGGGGGAGCAGTAGGGGATGGCGAGCCAGCGAGCAGTAAGGGAGCAGTAAGGGAGGGGGAGCAGTAAGGGAGGGGGAGCCAGCGAGCAGTAAGGGAGCGGTAAGGGAGGTGGAGCCAGCGAGCAGTAAGGGAGGTGGAGCAAGTAAGCAGTAAGGGAGGTGGAGCCTGCGAGCAGTAAGCGAGGGGGAGCCAGCGAGCAGTAAGGGAGCAGTAAGGGAGGGGGAGCCAGCGAGCAGTAAGGGAGGGGGAGGGGGAAGTAAGGGAGCAGTAAGGGAGGTGGAGCCAGCGAGCAGTAAGGGAGGGGGAGCCAGGGAGCAGTAAAAGAGGTGGAGCCAGGGAGCAGTAAGGGAGTTTGAGCCAGCGAGCAGTAAGGGAGGGGGAGCCAGGCAGCAGTAAGGGAGGGGGAGCCAGCGAGCAGTAGGGGAGCAAAAAGGGAGCAGTAAGGGAGGGGGAGCAGTAAGGGAGGGGGGAGCCAGCGAGCAGTAAGGGAGGGGGAGCCAATGAGCAGTAAAGGAGCAGTAAGGGAGGGGGGGCAAGCGAGCAGTAAGGGAGGGGGAGCCAGGGAGCAGTAAGGGAGCAGTAAGGGAGGTGGAGCCAGCGAGCAGTAAGGGAGGTGGAGCCAGAAAGCAGTAAGGGAGGTGGAGCCTGCGAGCAGTAAGGGAGGTGGAGCAAGCGAGCAGTAAGGCAGCAGTAAGGGAGGGGGAGGGGGCAGTAAGGGAGCAGTAAGGGAGGTGGAGCCAGCGAGCAGTAAGGGAGGGGGAGCCAGGGAGCAGTAAAAGAGGTGGAGCCAGGGAGCAGTAAGGGAGTTTGAGCCAGCGAGCAGTAAGGGAGGGGGAGCCAGGCAGCAGTAAGGAAGGTGGAGCCAGGGAGCAGTAAGGTAGGTGGAGCCAGCGAGCAGTAAGGGAGGGGGAGCCAGCGAGCAGTAAGGGAGCAGTAAGGGAGGTGGAGCCAGGGAGCAGTAAGGGAGGGGGAGCCAGCGAGCAGTAAGGCAGCAGTAAGGGAGGGGGAGCCAATGAGCAGTAAGGGAGCATTAAGGGAGGTGGAGCCAGCGAGCAGTAAGGGAGGGGGAGCCAGCGAGCAGTAAGGGAGCAAAAAGGGAGCAGTAAGGGAGGGGGAGCAGTAAGGGAGGGGGGAGCCAGCGAGCAGTAAGGGAGGGGGAGCCAATGAACAGTAAGGGAGCAGTAAGGGAGGTGGAGCCAGGGAGTAGTAAGGGAGGGGGAGCCTGCGAGCAGTAAGGGAGCAGTAAGGGAGGGGGAGCAGTAGGGGATGGCGAGCCAGCGAGCAGTAAGGGAGCAGTAAGGGAGGGGGAGCAGTAAGGGAGGGGGAGCCAGCGAGCAGTAAGGGAGCAGTAAGGGAGGGGGAGCCAGCGAGCAGTAAGGGAGGGGGAGGGGGAAGTAAGGGAGCAGTAAGGGAGGTGGAGCCAGCGAGCAGTAAGGGAGGGGGAGCCAGGGAGCAGTAAGGAAGGTGGAGCCAGGGAGCAGTAAGGTAGGTGGAGCTAGCGAGCAGTAAGGGAGCAGTAAGGGAGGGGGAGCAGTAGGGGATGGCGAGCCAGCGAGCAGTAAGGGAGCAGTAAGGGAGGGGGAGCAGTAAGGGAGGGGGAGCCAGCGAGCAGTAAGGGAGCAGTAAGGGAGGGGGAGCCAGCGAGCAGTAAGGGAGGGGGAGGGGGAAGTAAGGGAGCAGTAAGGGAGGTGGAGCCAGCGAGCAGTAAGGGAGGGGGAGCCAGGCAGCAGTAAGGAAGGTGGAGCCAGGGAGTAGTAAGGGAGGGGGAGCCTGCGAGCAGTAAGGGAGCAGTAAGGGAGGGGGAGCAGTAGGGGATGGCGAGCCAGCGAGCAGTAAGGGAGCAGTAAGGGAGGGGGAGCAGTAAGGGAGGGGGAGCCAGCGAGCAGTAAGGGAGCAGTAAGGGAGGGGGAGCCAGCGAGCAGTAAGGGAGGGGGAGGGGGAAGTAAGGGAGCAGTAAGGGGGGAGCCAGGCAGCAGTAAGGGAGGTGGAGCCAGGGAGCAGTAAGTTGGTGGAGCCAGCGAGCAGTAAGGGAGGGGGAGCCAGCGAGCAGTAAGGGAGCAGTAAGGGAGGTGGAACCAGCGAGCAGTAAGGGAGCAGTAAGGGAGGTGGAGCCAATGAGCAGTAAGGGAGCAGTAAGGGAGGGGGAGCAGTAGGGGATGGCGAGCCAGCGAGCAGTAAGGGAGCAGTAAGGGAGGGGGAGCAGTAAGGGAGGGGGAGCCAGCGAGCAGTAAGGGAGCAGTAAGCGAGGGGGAGCCAGCGAGCAGTAAGGGAGCAGTAAGGGAGGGGGAGCCAGCGAGCAGTAAGGGAGGGGGAGGGGGAAGTAAGGGAGCAGTAAGGGAGGTGGAGCCAGCGAGCAGTAAGGGAGGGGGAGCCAGGGAGCAGTAAAAGAGGTGGAGCCAGGGAGCAGTAAGGGAGTTTGAGCCAGCGAGCAGTAAGGGAGGGGGAGCCAGGCAGCAGTAAGGGAGGTGGAGCCAGGGAGCAGTAAGTTGGTGGAGCCAGCGAGCAGTAAGGGAGGGGGAGCCAGCGAGCAGTAAGGGAGCAGTAAGGGAGGTGGAACCAGCGAGCAGTAAGGGAGCAGTAAGGGAGGTGGAGCCAATGAGCAGTAAGGGAGGGGGAGCCAGCGAGCAGTAAGGGAGGGGGAGCCAGCGAGCAGTAAGGGACCAGTAAGGGAGGTGGAACCAGCGAGCAGTAAGGGAGCAGTAAGGGAGGGGGAACCAGCGAGCAGTAAGGGAGCAGTAAGGGAGGTGGAGCCAGGGAGCAGTAAGGGAGGTGGAGCCAGGCAGCAGTAAGGAAGGTGGAGCCAGGGAGCAGTAAGGTAGGTGGAGCCAGCGAGCAGTAAGGGAGGGGGAGCCAGGCAGCAGTAAGGGAGGTGGAGCCAGGGAGCAGTAAGGTAGGTGGAGCCAGCGAGCAGTAAGGGAGGTGGAACCAGCGAGCAGTAAGGGAGCAGTAAGGGAGGTGGAGCCAGGGAGCAGTAAGGGAGCATTAAGGGAGGTGGAGCCAGCGAGCAGTAAGGGAGGGGGAGCCAGCGAGCAGTAAGGCAGCAGTAAGGGAGCAGTAAGGGAGGGGGAGCCAATGAGCAGTAAGGGAGCATTAAGGGAGGTGGAGCCAGGGAGCAGTAAGGGAGGTGGAGCCAGGGAGCAGTAAGGGAGGGGGAGCCAGGGAGCAGTAAGGTAGGGGGAGCCAGGGAGCAGTAAGGGAGGGGGAGCCAGGGAGCAGTAAGGGAGGGGGAGCCAGGGAGCAGTAAGGGAGCAGTAAGGGAGGTGGAGCCAGCGAGCAGTAAGGGAGGGGGAGGGGGCAGTAAGGGAGGTGGAGCAAGCCAGCCGTAAGGGAGGGGGAGGGGGCAGTAAGCGAGCAGTAGGGGAGGGGGAGCCAGAGAGTAGTAAGGGAGGGGGAGCCTGCGAGCAGTAAGCGAGGGGGAGCCAGCGAGCAGTAAGGGAGAAGTAAGGGGGCAGTAAGGGAGGGGGAGCCAGCTAGCAGTAAGGGAGGTAGAGCCAGGGAGCAGTAAGGGAGTAGTAAGGGAGGTGGAGCCAGGGAGCAGTAAGGGAGGTTGAGCCGGGGAGCAGTAAGGGAAGGGGAGCGAGCGAGCAGTAAGGGAGGGGGAGCCAGCGAGCTGTAAGGGAGCAGTAAGGGAGGGGGAGCAAGCGAGCAGTACGGGAGCAGTAAAGGAAGGGGGAGCCAGCGAGCAGTAACGGAGCAGTAAGGGAGCAGTAAGGGAGGGGGATCAGTAAGGGAGGGGGAGCCAGCGAGCAGTAACGGAGGTGGAGCCAGGGAGCAGTAAGGGAGGGGGAGCCAGCGAGCAGTAAGGGAGCAGTAAGGGAGCAGTAAGGGAGGGGGAGCCAGCGAGCATTAAGGGAGGGGGAGCCAGGGAGCAGTAAGGGAGGGGGAGCAAGCGAGCAGTAAGGGAGCAGTAAGGGAGGTGGAGCCAGGGAGTAGTAAGGGAGGTGGAGCCAGCGAAAAGTAAGGGAGGGGGAGCCAGCGAGCAGTAAGGGAGGGGGAACAAGCGAGCAGTAAGGGAGGTGGAGCCAGCAAGCAGTAAGGGAGGTGGAGCCTGACGAGCAGTAAGGGAGGTGGAGCAAGCGAGCAGTAAGGCAGCAGTAAGGGAGGGGGAGGGGGCAGTAAGGGAGCAGTAAGGGAGGTGGAGCCAGTGAGCAGTAAAAGAGGTGGAGCCAGGGAGCAGTAAGGGAGTTTGAGCCAGCGAGCAGTAAGGGAGGGGGAGCCAGGCAGCAGTAAGGAAGGTGGAGCCAGGGAGCAGTAAGGTAGGTGGAGCCAGCGAGCAGTAAGGGAGGGGGAGCCAGGCAGCAGTAAGGGAGGTGGAGCCAGGGAGCAGTAAGGTAGGTGGAGCCAGCGAGCAGTAAGGGAGGTGAAACCAGCGAGCAGTAAGCGAGCAGTAAGGGAAGTGGAGCCAGGGAGCAGTAAGGGAGAGGGAGCCAGCGAGCAGTAAGGCAGCAGTAAGGGAGGGGGAGCCAATGAGCAGTAAGGGAGCATTAAGGGAGGGGCAGTAAGGGAGGGGGAGCCAGCGAGCAGTAGGGGAGCAAAAAGGGAGCAGTAAGGGAGGGGGAGCAGTAAGGGAGGGGGAGGGGGCAGTAAGGGAGCAGTAAGGGAGGTGGAGCCAGCGAGCAGTAAGGGAGGGGGAGCCAGGGAGCAGTAAAAGAGGTGGAGCCAGGGAGCAGTAAGGGAGTTTGAGCCAGCGAGCAGTAAGGGAGGGGGAGCCAGCGAGCAGTAAGGGAGGTGAAACCAGCGAGCAGTAAGCGAGCAGTACGGGAAGTGGAGCCAGGGAGCAGTAAGGGAGAGGGAGCCAGCGAGCAGTAAGGCAGCAGTAAGGGAGGGGGAGCCAATGAGCAGTAAGGGAGCATTAAGGGAGGTGGAGCCAGCGAGCAGTAAGGGAGGGGGAGCCAGCGAGCAGTAGGGGAGCAAAAAGGGAGCAGTAAGGGAGGGGGAGCAGTAAGGGAGGGGGGAGCCAGCGAGCAGTAAGGGAGGGGGAGCCAATGAGCAGTAAAGGAGCAGCAAGGGAGGGGGGGCAAGCGAGCAGTAAGGGAGGGGGAGCCAGGGAGCAGTAAGGGAGGGGGAGCCAGCCAGCAGAAAGCGAACAGTAAGGGAGGTGGAGCCAGGGAGTAGTAAGGGAGGTGGAGCCAGCGAAAAGTAAGGGAGGGGGAGCCAGCGAGTAGTAAGGGAGCAGTAAGGGAGGGGGAGCCACCGAGCAGTAAGGGAACAGGAGCCAGCGAGCAGTAAGGGAGGGGGAGCAGGCGAGCAGTAAGGGAGCAGTAAGGGAGGTGGAGCCAGCGAGCAGTAAGGGAGGTGGAGCCTGACGAGCAGTAAGGGAGGTGGAGCAAGCGAGCAGTAAGGCAGCAGTAAGGGAGGGGGAGGGGGCAGTAAGGGAGCAGTAAGGGAGGTGGAGCCAGTAAGCAGTAAGGGAGGGGGAGCCAGGGAGCAGTAAAAGAGGTGGAGCCAGGGAGCAGTAAGAGAGTTTGAGCCAGCGAGCAGTAAGGGAGGGGGAGCCAGGCAGCAATAAGGAAGGTGGAGCCAGGGAGCAGTAAGGTAGGTGGAGCCAGCGAGCAGTAAGGGAGGGGGAGCCAGGGAGCAGTAAGGGAGAGGGAGCCAGCGAGCAGTAAGCGAGCAGTAAGGGAAGTGGAGCCAGGGAGCAGTAAGGGAGAGGGAGCCAGCGAGCAGTAAGGCAGCAGTAAGGGAGGGGGAGCCAATGAGCAGTAAGGGAGCATTAAGGGAGGTGGAGCCAGCGAGCAGTAAGGGAGGGGGAGCCAGCGAGCAGTAGGGGAGCAAAAAGGGAGCAGTAAGGGAGGGGGAGCAGTAAGGGAGGGGGGAGCCAGCGAGCAGTAAGGGAGGGGGAGCCAATGAGCAGTAAAGGAGCAGTAAGGGAGGGGGGGCAAGCGAGCAGTAAGGGAGGGGGAGCCAGGGAGCAGTAAGGGAGGGGGAGCCAGCGAGCAGTAAGGGAGGGGGAGCCAGCGAGCAGTAAGCGAACAGTAAGGGAGGTGGAGCCAGGGAGTAGTAAGGGAGGGGGAGCCTGCGAGCAGTAAGGGAGCAGTAAGGGAGGGGGAGCAGTAAGGGAGGTGGAGCCACCGAGCAGTAAGGGAACAGGAGCCAGCGAGCAGTAAGGGAGGGGGAGCAGGCGAGCAGTAAGGGAGCAGTAAGGGAGGTGGAGCCAGCGAGCAGTAAGGGAGGTGGAGCCAGAAAGCAGTAAGGGAGGTGGAGCCTGCGAGCAGTAAGGGAGGTGGAGCAAGCGAGCAGTAAGGCAGCAGTAAGGGAGGGGGAGGGGGCAGTAAGGGAGCAGTAAGGGAGGTGGAGCCAGCGAGCAGTAAGGGAGGGGGAGCCAGGGAGCAGTAAAAGAGGTGGAGCCAGGGAGCAGTAAGGGAGTTTGAGCCAGCGAGCAGTAAGGGAGGGGGAGCCAGGCAGCAGTAAGGAAGGTGGAGCCAGGGAGCAGTAAGGTAGGTGGAGCCAGCGAGCAGTAAGGGAGGGGGAGCCAGCGAGCAGTAAGGGAGCAGTAAGGGAGGTGGAGCCAATGGCAGCAGTAAGGGAGGGGGAGCCAATGAGCAGCAAGGGAGCATTAAGGGAGGTGGAGCCAGCGAGCAGTAAGGGAGGGGGAGCCAGCGAGCAGTAAGGGAGCAAAAAGGGAGCAGTAAGGGAGGGGGAGCAGTAAGGGAGGGGGGAGCCAGCGAGCAGTAAGGGAGGGGGAGCCAATGAACAGTAAGGGAGCAGTAAGGGAGGTGGAGCCAGGGAGTAGTAAGGGAGGGGGAGCCTGCGAGCAGTAAGGGAGCAGTAAGGGAGGGGGAGCAGTAGGGGATGGCGAGCCAGCGAGCAGTAAGGGAGCAGTAAGGGAGGGGGAGCAGTAAGGGAGGGGGAGCCAGCGAGCAGTAAGGGAGCGGTAAGGGAGGTGGAGCCAGCGAGCAGTAAGGGAGGTGGAGCAAGTAAGCAGTAAGGGAGGTGGAGCCTGCGAGCAGTAAGCGAGGGGGAGCCAGCGAGCAGTAAGGGAGCAGTAAGGGAGGGGGAGCCAGCGAGCAGTAAGGGAGGGGGAGGGGGAAGTAAGGGAGCAGTAAGGGAGGTGGAGTCAGCGAGCAGTAAGGGAGGGGGAGCCAGGGAGCAGTAAAAGAGGTGGAGCCAGGGAGCAGTAAGGGAGTTTGAGCCAGCGAGCAGTAAGGGAGGGGGAGCCAGGCAGAAGTAAGGGAGGTGGAGCCAGGGAGCAGTAAGTTGGTGGAGCCAGCGAGCAGTAAGGGAGGGGGAGCCAGCGAGCAGTAAGGGAGCAGTAAGGGAGGTGGAACCAGCGAGCAGTAAGGGAGCAGTAAGGGAGGTGGAGCCAATGAGCAGTAAGGGAGGGGGAGCCAGCGAGCAGTAAGGGAGGGGGAGCCAGGGAGCAGTAAAAGAGGTGGAGCCAGGGAGCAGTAAGGGAGTTTGAGCCAGCGAGCAGTAAGGGAGGGGGAGCCAGGCAGAAGTAAGGGAGGTGGAGCCAGGGAGCAGTAAGTTGGTGGAGCCAGCGAGCAGTAAGGGAGGGGGAGCCAGCGAGCAGTAAGGGAGCAGTAAGGGAGGTGGAACCAGCGAGCAGTAAGGGAGCAGTAAGGGAGGTGGAGCCAATGAGCAGTAAGGGAGGGGGAGCCAGCGAGCAGTAAGGGAGGGGGAGCCAGCGAGCAGTAAGGGAGCAGTAAGGGAGGTGGAACCAGCGAGCAGTAAGGGAGCAGTAAGGGAGGGGGAACCAGGCAGCAGTAAGGGAGGTGGAGCCAGGGAGCAGTAAGTTGGTGGAGCCAGCGAGCAGTAAGGGAGGGGGAGCCAGCGAGCAGTAAGGGAGCAGTAAGGGAGGTGGAACCAGCGAGCAGTAAGGGAGCAGTAAGGGAGGTGGAGCCAATGAGCAGTAAGGGAGCAGTAAGGGAGGGGGAGCAGTAGGGGATGGCGAGCCAGCGAGCAGTAAGGGAGCAGTAAGGGAGGGGGAGCAGTAAGGGAGGGGGAGCCAGCGAGCAGTAAGGGAGCGGTAAGGGAGGTGGAGCCAGCGAGCAGTAAGGGAGGTAGAGCAAGTAAGCAGTAAGGGAGGTGGAGCCTGCGAGCAGTAAGCGAGGGGGAGCCAGCGAGCAGTAAGGGAGCAGTAAGGGAGGGGGAGCCAGCGAGCAGTAAGGGAGGGGGAGGGGGAAGTAAGGGAGCAGTAAGGGAGGTGGAGCCAGCGAGCAGTAAGGGAGGGGGAGCCAGGGAGCAGTAAAAGAGGTGGAGCCAGGGAGCAGTAAGGGAGTTTGAGCCAGCGAGCAGTAAGGGAGGGGGAGCCAGGCAGAAGTAAGGGAGGTGGAGCCAGGGAGCAGTAAGTTGGTGGAGCCAGCGAGCAGTAAGGGAGGGGGAGCCAGCGAGCAGTAAGGGAGCAGTAAGGGAGGTGGAACCAGCGAGCAGTAAGGGAGCAGTAAGGGAGGTGGAGCCTCCGAGCAGTAAGGGAACAGGAGCCAGCGAGCAGTAAGGGAGCAAAAAGGGAGTAGTAAGGGAGGGGGAGCAGTAAGGGAGGGGGGAGCCTCCGAGCAGTAAGGGAACAGGAGCCACCGAGCAGTAAGGGAGGGGGAGCAGGCGAGCAGTAAGGGAGCAGTAAGGGAGGTGGAGCCAGCGAGCAGTAAGGGAGGTGGAGCCAGCAAGCAGTAAGGGAGGTGGAGCCAGACGAGCAGTAAAGGAGGTGGAGCAAGCGAGCAGTAAGGCAGCAGTAAGGGAGGGGGAGGGGGCAGTAAGGGAGCAGTAAGGGAGGTGGAGCAAGCGAGCAGTAAGGGAGGGGGAGCCAGGGAGCAGTAAAAGAGGTGGAGCCAGGGAGCAGTAAGGGAGGGGGAGCCAGGCAGCAGTAAGGAAGGTGGAGCCAGGGAGCAGTAAGGTAGGTGGAGCCAGCGAGCAGTAAGGGAGGGGGAGCCAGGCAGCAGTAAGGGAGGTGGAGCCAGGGAGCAGTAAGGTAGGTGGAGCCAGCGAGCAGTAAGGGAGGTGAAACCAGCGAGCAGTAAGCGAGCAGTAAGGGAAGTGGAGCCAGGGAGCAGTAAGGGAGAGGGAGCCAGCGAGCAGTAAGGCAGCAGTAAGGGAGGGGGAGCCAGCGAGCAGTAGGGGAGCAAAAAGGGAGCAGTAAGGGAGGGGGAGCAGTAAGGGAGGGGGAGGGGGCAGTAAGGGAGCAGTAAGGGAGGTGGAGCCAGCGAGCAGTAAGGGAGGGGGAGCCAGGGAGCAGTAAAAGAGGTGGAGCCAGGGAGCAGTAAGGGAGTTTGAGCCAGCGAGCAGTAAGGGAGGGGGAGCCAGGCAGCAGTAAGGAAGGTGGAGCCAGGGAGCAGTAAGGTAGGTGGAGCCAGCGAGCAGTAAGGGAGGGGGAGCCAGGCAGCAGTAAGGGAGGTGGAGCCAGGGAGCAGTAAGGTAGGTGGAGCCAGCGAGCAGTAAGGGAGGTGAAACCAGCGAGCAGTAAGCGAGCAGTACGGGAAGTGGAGCCAGGGAGCAGTAAGGGAGAGGGAGCCAGCGAGCAGTAAGGCAGCAGTAAGGGAGGGGGAGCCAATGAGCAGTAAGGGAGCATTAAGGGAGGTGGAGCCAGCGAGCAGTAAGGGAGGGGGAGCCAGCGAGCAGTAGGGGAGCAAAAAGGGAGCAGTAAGGGAGGGGGAGCAGTAAGGGAGGGGGGAGCCAGCGAGCAGTAAGGGAGGGGGAGCCAATGAGCAGTAAAGGAGCAGCAAGGGAGGGGGGGCAAGCGAGCAGTAAGGGAGGGGGAGCCAGGGAGCAGTAAGGGAGGGGGAGCCAGCCAGCAGAAAGCGAACAGTAAGGGAGGTGGAGCCAGGGAGTAGTAAGGGAGGTGGAGCCAGCGAAAAGTAAGGGAGGGGGAGCCAGCGAGTAGTAAGGGAGCAGTAAGGGAGGGGGAGCCACCGAGCAGTAAGGGAACAGGAGCCAGCGAGCAGTAAGGGAGGGGGAGCAGGCGAGCAGTAAGGGAGCAGTAAGGGAGGTGGAGCCAGCGAGCAGTAAGGGAGGTGGAGCCAGCAAGCAGTAAGGGAGGTGGAGCCTGACGAGCAGTAAGGGAGGTGGAGCAAGCGAGCAGTAAGGCAGCAGTAAGGGAGGGGGAGGGGGCAGTAAGGGAGCAGTAAGGGAGGTGGAGCCAGTAAGCAGTAAGGGAGGGGGAGCCAGGGAGCAGTAAAAGAGGTGGAGCCAGGGAGCAGTAAGAGAGTTTGAGCCAGCGAGCAGTAAGGGAGGGGGAGCCAGGCAGCAATAAGGAAGGTGGAGCCAGGGAGCAGTAAGGTAGGTGGAGCCAGCGAGCAGTAAGGGAGGGGGAGCCAGGGAGCAGTAAGGGAGAGGGAGCCAGCGAGCAGTAAGCGAGCAGTAAGGGAAGTGGAGCCAGGCAGCAGTAAGGGAGAGGGAGCCAGCGAGCAGTAAGGCAGCAGTAAGGGAGGGGGAGCCAATGAGCAGTAAGGGAGCATTAAGGGAGGTGGAGCCAGCGAGCAGTAAGGGAGGGGGAGCCAGCAAGCAGTAGGGGAGCAAAAAGGGAGCAGTAAGGGAGGGGGAGCAGTAAGGGAGGGGGGAGCCAGCGAGCAGTAAGGGAGGTGGAGCCACCGAGCAGTAAGGGAACAGGAGCCAGCGAGCAGTAAGGGACGGGGAGCAGGCGAGCAGTAAGGGAGCAGTAAGGGAGGTGGAGCCAGCGAGCAGTAAGGGAGGTGGAGCCAGAAAGCAGTAAGGGAGGTGGAGCCTGCGAGCAGTAAGGGAGGTGGAGCAAGCGAGCAGTAAGGCAGCAGTAAGGGAGGGGGAGGGGGCAGTAAGGGAGCAGTAAGGGAGGTGGAGCCAGCGAGCAGTAAGGGAGGGGGAGCCAGGGAGCAGTAAAAGAGGTGGAGCCAGGGAGCAGTAAGGGAGTTTGAGCCAGCGAGCAGTAAGGGAGGGGGAGCCAGGCAGCAGTAAGGAAGGTGGAGCCAGGGAGCAGTAAGGTAGGTGGAGCCAGCGAGCAGTAAGGGAGGGGGAGCCAGCGAGCAGTAAGGGAGCAGTAAGGGAGGTGGAGCCAATGGCAGCAGTAAGGGAGGGGGAGCCAATGAGCAGTAAGGGAGCATTAAGGGAGGTGGAGCCAGCGAGCAGTAAGGGAGGGGGAGCCAGCGAGCAGTAAGGGAGCAAAAAGGGAGCAGTAAGGGAGGGGGAGCAGTAAGGGAGGGGGGAGCCAGCGAGCAGTAAGGGAGGGGGAGCCAATGAACAGTAAGGGAGCAGTAAGGGAGGTGGAGCCAGGGAGTAGTAAGGGAGGGGGAGCCTGCGAGCAGTAAGGGAGCAGTAAGGGAGGGGGAGCAGTAGGGGATGGCGAGCCAGCGAGCAGTAAGGCAGCAGTAAGGGAGGGGGAGCAGTAAGGGAGGGGGAGCCAGCGAGCAGTAAGGGAGCGGTAAGGGAGGTGGAGCCAGCGAGCAGTAAGGGAGGTGGAGCAAGTAAGCAGTAAGGGAGGTGGAGCCTGCGAGCAGTAAGCGAGGGGGAGCCAGCGAGCAGTAAGGGAGCAGTAACAGAGGGGGAGCCAGCGAGCAGTAAGGGAGGGGGAGGGGGAAGTAAGGGAGCAGTAAGGGAGGTGGAGCCAGCGAGCAGTAAGGGAGGGGGAGCCAGGGAGCAGTAAAAGAGGTGGAGCCAGGGAGCAGTAAGGGAGTTTGAGCCAGCGAGCAGTAAGGGAGGGGGAGCCAGGCAGAAGTAAGGGAGGTGGAGCCAGGGAGCAGTAAGTTGGTGGAGCCAGCGAGCAGTAAGGGAGGGGGAGCCAGCGAGCAGTAAGGGAGCAGTAAGGGAGGTGGAACCAGCGAGCAGTAAGGGAGCAGTAAGGGAGGTGGAGCCAATGAGCAGTAAGGGAGGGGGAGCCAGCGAGCAGTAAGGGAGGGGGAGCCAGCGAGCAGTAAGGGAGCAGTAAGGGAGGTGGAACCAGCGAGCAGTAAGGGAGCAGTAAGGGAGGGGGAACCAGGCAGCAGTAAGGGAGGTGGAGCCAGGGAGCAGTAAGTTGGTGGAGCCAGCGAGCAGTAAGGGAGGGGGAGCCAGCGAGCAGTAAGGGAGCAGTAAGGGAGGTGGAACCAGCGAGCAGTAAGGGAGCAGTAAGGGAGGTGGAGCCAATGAGCAGTAAGGGAGCAGTAAGGGAGGGGGAGCAGTAGGGGATGGCGAGCCAGCGAGCAGTAAGGGAGCAGTAAGGGAGGGGGAGCAGTAAGGGAGGGGGAGCCAGCGAGCAGTAAGGGAGCGGTAAGGGAGGTGGAGCCAGCGAGCAGTAAGGGAGGTGGAGCAAGTAAGCAGTAAGGGAGGTGGAGCCTGCGAGCAGTAAGCGAGGGGGAGCCAGCGAGCAGTAAGGGAGCAGTAAGGGAGGGGGAGCCAGCGAGCAGTAAGGGAGGGGGAGGGGGAAGTAAGGGAGCAGTAAGGGAGGTGGAGCCAGCGAGCAGTAAGGGAGGGGGAGCCAGGGAGCAGTAAAAGAGGTGGAGCCAGGGAGCAGTAAGGGAGTTTGAGCCAGCGAGCAGTAAGGGAGGGGGAGCCAGGCAGAAGTAAGGGAGGTGGAGCCAGGGAGCAGTAAGTTGGTGGAGCCAGCGAGCAGTAAGGGAGGGGGAGCCAGCGAGCAGTAAGGGAGCAGTAAGGGAGGTGGAACCAGCGAGCAGTAAGGGAGCAGTAAGGGAGGTGGAGCCTCCGAGCAGTAAGGGAACAGGAGCCAGCGAGCAGTAAGGGAGGGGGAGCCAATGAGCAGTAAGGGAGCATTAAGGGAGGTGGAGCCAGCGAGCAGTAAGGGAGGGGGAGCCAGCGAGCAGTAAGGGAGCAAAAAGGGAGTAGTAAGGGAGGGGGAGCAGTAAGGGAGGGGGGCGAGCAGTAAGGGAGCAAAAAGGGAGTAGTAAGGGAGGGGGAGCAGTAAGGGAGGGGGGAGCCTCCGAGCAGTAAGGGAACAGGAGCCAGCGAGCAGTAAGGGAGGGGGAGCAGGCGAGCAGTAAGGGAGCAGTAAGGGAGGTGGAGCCAGCGAGCAGTAAGGGAGGTGGAGCCAGCAAGCAGTAAGGGAGGTGGAGCCAGACGAGCAGTAAGGGAGGTGGAGCAAGCGAGCAGTAAGGCAGCAGTAAGGGAGGGGGAGGGGGCAGTAAGGGAGCAGTAAGGGAGGTGGAGCAAGCGAGCAGTAAGGGAGGGGGAGCCAGGGAGCAGTAAAAGAGGTGGAGCCAGGGAGCAGTAAGGGAGGGGGAGCCAGGCAGCAGTAAGGAAGGTGGAGCCAGGGAGCAGTAAGGTAGGTGGAGCCAGCGAGCAGTAAGGGAGGGGGAGCCAGGCAGCAGTAAGGGAGGTGGAGCCAGGGAGCAGTAAGGAGGTGGAGCCAGCGAGCAGTAAGGGAGGTGAAACCAGCGAGCAGTAAGCGAGCAGTAAGGGAAGTGGAGCCAGGGAGCAGTAAGGGAGGGGGAGCCAGCGAGCAGTAAGGCAGCAGTAAGGGAGGGGGAGCCAATGAGCAGTAAGGGAGCATTAAGGGAGGTGGAGCTAGCGAGCAGTAAGGGAGGGGGAGCCAGCGAGCAGTAAGGGAGCAAAAAGGGAGTAGTAAGGGAGGGGGAGCAGTAAGGGAGGGGGGAGCCAGCGAGCAGTAAGGGAGGGGGAGCCAATGAGCATTAAAGGAGCAGCAAGGGAGGGGGGGCAAGCGAGCAGTAAGGGAGGGGGAGCTAGGGAGCAGTAAGGGAAGGGGAGCCAGCGAGCAGTAAGGGAGCAGTAAGGGAGGTGGAGCCAGCGAGCAGTAAGGGAGGGGGAGGGGGCAGTAAGGGAGGTGGAGCAAGCCAGCCGTAAGTGAGGGGGAGGGGGCAGTAAGCGAGCAGTAGGGGAGGGGGAGCCAGCGAGCATTAAGGGAGGGGGAGCCAGCGAGCAGTAAGGGAGGGGGAGCCAGCGAGCAGTAAGGGAGCAGTAAGGGAGGTGGAGCCAGCGAGCAGTGAGGGATCAGTAAGGGAGGTGGAGTCAGGGAGCAGTAAGGGAGGTGGAGCCAGCGAAAAGTAAGGGAGGGGGAGCCAGCGAGTAGTAAGGGAGCAGTAAGGGAGGGGGAGCCTCCGAGCAGTAAGGGAACAGGAGCCAGCGAGCAGTAAGGGAGGGGGAGCAGGCGAGCAGTAAGGGAGCAGTAAGGGAGGTGGAGCCAGCGAGCAGTAAGGGAGGTGGAGCCAGCAAGCAGTAAGGGAGGTGGAGCCAGCGAGCAGTAAGGGAGGGGGAGCCAGCGAGCAGTAAGGGAGCAAAAAGGGAGTAGTAAGGGAGGGGGAGCAGTAAGGGAGGGGGGAGCCAGCGAGCAGTAAGGGAGGGGGAGCCAATGAGCATTAAAGGAGCAGCAAGGGAGGGGGAGCAGGCAAGCAGTAAGGGAGAGGGAGCCATCGAGCAGTAAGGGATGGGGAGCCAGCGAGCAGTAAGGGAGCAGTAAGGGAGGGGGAGCCAATGAGCAGTAAGGGAGCATTAAGGGAGGTGGAGCCAGCGAGCAGTAAGGGAGGGGGAGGCAGCGAGCAGTAAGGGAGCAAAAAGGGAGCAGTAAGGGAGGGGGAGCAGTAAGGGAGGGGGGAGCCAGCGAGCAGTAAGGGAGGGGGAGCCAATGAGCAGTAAAGGAGCAGCAAGGGAGGGGGGGCAAGCGAGCAGTAAGGGAGGGGGAGCCAGGGAGCAGTAAGGGAGGGGGAGCCAGCGAGCAGTAAGCGAGCAGTAATGGAGGTGGAGCCAGGGAGTAGTAAGGGAGGGGGAGCCTGCGAGCAGTAAGGGAGCAGTAAGGGAGGGGGAGCAGTAAGGGAGGTGGAGCCACCGAGCAGTAAGGGAACAGGAGCCAGCGAGCAGTAAGGGAGGGGGAGCCTGCGAGCAGTAAGGGAGGGGGAGCAGGCAAGCAGTAAGGGAGAGGGAGCCATCGAGCAGTAAGGGATGGGGAGCCAGCGAGCAGTAAGGGAGCAGTAAGGGAGGTGGAGCAGTAAGGGAGGTGGAGCCACCTAGCAGTAAGGGAACAGGAGCCAGCGAGCAGTAAGGGAGGGGGAGCCTGCGAGCAGTAAGGGAGGGGGAGCAGGCAAGCAGTAAGGGAGAGGGAGCCATCGAGCAGTAAGGGATGGGGAGCCAGCGAGCAGTAAGGGAGCAGTAAGGGAGGTGGAGCCAGGGAGCAGTAAGGGAGGTGGAGGCAGCGAGCAGTAACGGAGGTGGAGCCAGGGAGCAGTAAGGGAGGGGGAGCCAGGGAGCACTAAGGGAGCAGTAAGGGAGCAGTAAGGGAGGGGGAGCCAGCGAGCATTAAGGCAGGGGGAGCCAGGGAGCAGTAAGGGAGGGGGAGCAAGCGAGCAGTAAGGGAGCAGTAAGGGAGGTGGAGCCAGGGAGTAGTAAGGGAGGTGGAGCCAGCGAAAAGTAAGGGAGGGGGAGCCAGCGAGCAGTAAGGGAGGGGGAACAAGCGAGCAGTAAGGGAGCAGTAAGGGAGGTGGAGCCAGGGAGTAGTAAGGGAGGGGGAGCCTGCGAGCAGTAAGGGAGGGGGAGCCAGCGAGCAGTAAGGGAGCAGTAAGGGAGGTGGAGCCAGGGAGTAGTAAGGGAGGGGGAGCCTGCGAGCAGTAAGGGAGGGGGAGCCAGCGAGCAGTAAGGGAGCAGTAAGGGGGCAGTAAGGGAGGGGGAGCCAGCGAGCAATAAGGGAGGTGGAGCCAGGGAGCAGTAAGCGAGGTGGAGCCAGCGAAAATTAAGGGAGGGGGAGCCAGCGAGCAGTAAGGCAGCAAGGGAGCAGTAAGGGAGGGGGAGCCAATGAGCAGTAAGGGAGCATTAGAGGAGGTGGAGCCAGGGAGCAGTAAGGGAGCAGTAAGGGAGCAGTAAGGGAGGGGGAGCCAGCGAGCAGTAACGGAGGTGGAGCCAGGGAGCAGTAAGGGAGGGGGAGCCAGCGAGCAGTAAGGGAGCAGTAAGGGAACATTAAGGGAGGGGGAGCCAGCGAGCATTAAGGGAGGGGGAGCCAGGGAGCAGTAAGGGAGGGGGAGCCAGCGAGCAGTAAGGGAGCAGTAAGGGAGGTGGAGCCAGGGAGTAGTAAGGGAGGTGGAGCCAGCGAAAAGTAAGAGAGGGGGAGCCAGCGAGCAGTAAGGGAGGGGGAGCCAGCGAGCAGTAAGGGAGCAGTAAGGGAGGGGGAACCAGCGAGCAGTAAGGGAGCAGTTAGGGAGGTGGAGCCAGGGAGTAGTAAGGTAGGTGGAGCCAGCGAGCAGTAAGGGAGGGGGAGCAAGGCAGCAGTAAGGGAGGTGGAGCCAGGGAGCAGTAAGGTAGGTGGAGCCAGCGAGCAGTAAGGGAGGTGAAACCAGCGAGCAGTAAGCGAGCAGTAAGGGAAGTGGAGCCAGGGAGCAGTAAGGGAGGGGGAGCCAGCGAGCAGTAAGGCAGCAGTAAGGGAGGGGGAGCAAGCGAGCAGTAAGGGAGGGGGAGCCAGCGAGCAGTAAGGGAGCAAAAAGGGAGCAGTAAGGGAGGGGGAGCAGTAAGGGAGTTTGAGCCAGCAAGCAGTAAGGGAGGGGGAGCCACGTAGCAGTAAAAGAGGTGGAGCCAGGGAGCAGTAAGGGAGTTTGAGCCAGCGAGCAGTAAGGGAGGGGGAGCCAGGCAGCAGTAAGGAAGGTGGAGCCAGGGAGCAGTAAGGTAGGTGGAGCCAGCGAGCAGTAAGGGAGGGGGAGCAAGGCAGCAGTAAGGGAGGTGGAGCCAGGGAGCAGTAAGGGAGGTGGAGGCAGCGAGCAGTAAGGGAGGTGGAGCCAGGGAGCAGTAAGGGAGGGGGAGCCAGCGAGCAGTAAGGCAGCAGTAAGGGAGCAGTAAGGGAGGGGGAGCCAATGAGCAGTAAGGGAGTAGTAAGGGAGGGGGAGCCTGCGAGCAGTAAGGGAGCAGTAAGGGAGGGGGAGCAGTAAGGGAGGTGGAGCCACCGAGCAGTAAGGGAACAGGAGCCAGCGAGCAGTAAGGGAGGGGGAGCCTGCGAGCAGTAAGGGAGGGGGAGCAGGCAAGCAGTAAGGGAGAGGGAGCCATCCAGCAGTAAGGGATGGGGAGCCAGCGAGCAGTAAGGGAGCAGTAAGGGAGGTGGAGCCAGGGAGCAGTAAGGGAGGTGGAGGCAGCGAGCAGTAAGGGAGGTGGAGCCAGGGAGCAGTAAGGGAGGGGGAGCCAGCGAGCAGTAAGGCAGCAGTAAGGGAGCAGTAAGGGAGGGGGAGCCAATGAGCAGTAAGGGAGCATTAAGGGAGGTGGAGCCAGGGAGCAGTAAGGGAGGTGGAGCCAGCGAGCAGTAAGGCAGCAGTAAGGGGGCAGTAAGGGAGGGGGAGCAGTAAGGGAGAGGGAGCCAGCGAGCAGTAAGGGAGGTGGAGCCAGGGAGCAGTACGGGAGGGGGAACCAGCGAGCAGTAAGGGAGCAGTAAGGGAGGTGGAGCCAGAGAGTAGTAAGGGAGGGGGAGCCTGCGAGCAGTAAGCGAGGGGGAGCCAGCGAGCAGTAAGGGAGAAGTAAGGGGGCAGTAAGGGAGGGGGAGCCAGCGAGCAGTACGGGAGCAGTAAAGGAAGGGGGAGCCAGCGAGCAGTAACGGAGCAGTAAGGGAGCAGTAAGGGAGGGGGATCAGTAAGGGAGGGGGAGCCAGCGAGCAGTAACGGAGGTGGAGCCAGGGAGCAGTAAGGGAGGGGGAGCCAGCGAGCAGTAAGGGAGCAGTAAGGGAGCAGTAAGGGAGGGGGAGCCAGCGAGCATTAAGGGAGGGGGAGCCAGGGAGCAGTAAGGGAGGGGGAGCAAGCGAGCAGTAAGGGAGCAGTAAGGGAGGTGGAGCCAGGGAGTAGTAAGGGAGGTGGAGCCAGCGAAAAGTAAGGGAGGGGGAGCCAGCGAGCAGTAAGGGAGGTGGAACAAGCGAGCAGTAAGGGAGCAGTAAGGGAGGTGGAGCCAGGGAGTAGTAAGGGAGGGGGAGCCTGCGAGCAGTAAGGGAGGGGGAGCCAGCGAGCAGTAAGGGAGCAGTAAGGGAGGTGGAGCCAGGGAGTAGTAAGGGAGGGGGAGCCTGCGAGCAGTAAGGGAGGGGGAGCCAGCGAGCAGTAAGGGAGCAGTAAGGGGGCCGTAAGGGAGGGGGAGCCAGCGAGCAATAAGGGAGGTGGAGCCAGGGAGCAGTAAGCGAGCAGTAAGGGAGGTGGAGCCAGGGAGCAGTAAGGGAGGTGGAGCCAGCGAAAAGTAAGGGAGGGGGAGCCAGCGAGCAGTAAGGCAGGAAGGGAGCAGTAAGGGAGGGGGAGCCAATGAGCAGTAAGGGAGCATTAAAGGAGGTGGAGCCAGGGAGCAGTAAGGGAGCAGTAAGGGAGCAGTAAGGGAGGGGGAGCCAGCGAGCAGTAACGGAGGTGGAGCCAGGGAGCAGTAAGGGAGGGGGAGCCAGCGAGCGGTAAGGGAGCAGTAAGGGAACATTAAGGGAGGGGGAGCCAGCGAGCATTAAGGGAGGGGGAGCCAGGGAGCAGTAAGGGAGGGGGAGCCAGCGAGCAGTAAGGGAGCAGTAAGGGAGGTGGAGCCAGGGAGTAGTAAGGGAGGTGGAGCCAGCGAAAAGTAAGGGAGGGGGAGCCAGCGAGCAGTAAGGGAGGGGGAGCCAGCGAGCAGTAAGGGAGCAGTAAGGGAGGGGGAACCAGCGAGCAGTAAGGGAGCAGTTAGGGAGGTGGAGCCAGGGAGTAGTAAGGGAGGGGGAACAAGCGAGCAGTAAGGGAGCAGTAAGGGAGGTGGAGCCAGGGAGTAGTAAGGAAGGTGGAGCCAGGGAGCAGTAAGGTAGGTGGAGCCAGCGAGCAGTAAGGGAGGGGGAGCAAGGCAGCAGTAAGGGAGGTGGAGCCAGGGAGCAGTAAGGTAGGTGGAGCCAGCGAGCAGTAAGGGAGGTGAAACCAGCGAGCAGTAAGCGAGCAGTAAGGGAAGTGGAGCCAGGGAGCAGTAAGGGAGGGGGAGCCAGCGAGCAGTAAGGCAGCAGTAAGGGAGCAGTAAGGGAGGGGGAGCCAATGAGCAGTAAGGGAGCATTAAGGGAGGTGGAGCCAGGGAGCAGTAAGGGAGGTGGAGCCAGCGAAAAGTAAGGGAGGGGGAGCCAGCGAGCAGTAAGGCAGCAGTAAGGGGGCAGTAAGGGAGGGGGAGCTAATGAGCAGTAAGGGAGCATTAGGGGAGGTGGAGCCAGGGAGCAGTAAGGGAGGGGGAGCGAGCGAGCAGTAAGGGAGGGGGAGCCAGCGAGCTGTAAGGGAGCAGTAGGGGAGGGGGAGCCAGCGATCAGTAAGGGAGCAGTAAGGGAGCAGTAAGGGAGGGGGAGCCAGCGAGCAGTAAGGGAGCAGTAAGGGAGGGGGAGCCAGCGAGCAGTAAGGGAGCAGTAAGCGAGGGGGAGCAGTAAGGGAGGGGGAGCCAGCGAGCAGTAAGGGAGGTGGAGCCAGGGAGCAGTATGGGAGGGGGAACCAGCGAGCAGTAAGGGAGCAGTAAGGGAGGTGGAGCCAGAGAGTAGTAAGGGAGGGGAGCCTGCGAGCAGTAAGCGAGGGGGAGCCAGCGAGCAGTAAGGGAGAAGTAAGGGGGCAGTAAGGGAGGGGGAGCCAGCTAGCAGTAAGGGAGGTAGAGCCAGGGAGCAGTAAGGGAGAAGTAAGGGAGGTGGAGCCAGGGAGCAGTAAGGGAGGTTGAGCCGGGGAGCAGTAAGGGAGGGGGAGCGAGCGAGCAGTAAGGGAGGGGGAGCCAGCGAGCTGTAAGGGAGCAGTAAGGGAGGGGGAGCCAGCGAGCAGTAAGGGAGCAGTAAAGGAAGGGGGAGCCAGCGAGCAGTAACGGAGCAGTAAGGGAGCAGTAAGGGAGGGGGATCAGTAAGGGAGGGGGAGCCAGCGAGCAGTAACGGAGGTGGAGCCAGGTAGCAGTAAGGGAGGGGGAGCCAGCGAGGAGTAAGGGAGCAGTAAGGGAGCAGTAAGGGAGGGGGAGCCAGCGAGCAGTAAGGGAGGGGGAGCCAGCGAGCAGTAAGGGAGCAGTAAGGGAGGTGGAGCCAGGGAGTAGTAAGGGAGGGGGAGCCTGCGAGCAGTAAGGGAGGGGGAGCCAGCGAGCAGTAAGGGAGCAGTAAGGGGGCCGTAAGGGAGGGGGAGCCAGCGAGCAATAAGGGAGGTGGAGCCAGGGAGCAGTAAGCGAGAAGTAAGGGAGGTGGAGCCAGGGAGCAGTAAGGGAGGTGGAGCCAGCGAAAAGTAAGGGAGGGGGAGCCAGCGAGCAGTAAGGCAGCAAGGGAGCAGTAAGGGAGGGGGAGCCAATGAGCAGTAAGGGAGCATTAAAGGAGGTGGAGCCAGGGAGCAGTAAGGGAGCAGTAAGGGAGCAGTAAGGGAGGGGGAGCAAGCGAGCAGTAACGGAGGTGGAGCCAGGGAGCAGTAAGGGAGGGGGAGCCGGCGAGCAGTAAGGGAGCAGTAAGGGAACATTAAGGGAGGGGGAGCCAGCGAGCATTAAGGGAGGGGGAGCCAGGGAGAAGTAAGGGAGGGGGAGCCAGCGAGCAGTAAGGGAGCAGTAAGGGAGGTGGAGCCAGGGAGTAGTAAGGGAGGTGGAGCCAGCGAAAAGTAAGGGAGGGGGAGCCAGCGAGCAGTAAGGGAGGGGGAGCCAGCGAGCAGTAAGGGAGCAGTAAGGGAGGGGGAACCAGCGAGCAGTAAGGGAGCAGTTAGGGAGGTGGAGCCAGGGAGTAGTAAGGGAGGGGGAACAAGCGAGCAGTAAGGGAGCAGTAAGGGAGGTGGAGCCAAGGAGTAGTAAGGAAGGTGGAGCCAGGGAGCAGTAAGGTAGGTGGAGCCAGCGAGCAGTAAGGGAGGGGGAGCAAGGCAGCAGTAAGGGAGGTGGAGCCAGGGAGCAGTAAGGTAGGTGGAGCCAGCGAGCAGTAAGGGAGGTGAAACCAGCGAGCAGTAAGCGAGCAGTAAGGGAAGTGGAGCCAGGGAGCAGTAAGGGAGGGGGAGCCAGCGAGCAGTAAGGCAGCAGTAAGGGAGCAGTAAGGGAGGGGGAGCCAATGAGCAGTAAGGGAGCATTAAGGGAGGTGGAGCCAGGGAGCAGTAAGGGAGGTGGAGCCAGCGAAAAGTAAGGGAGGGGGAGCCAGCGAGCAGTAAGGCAGCAGTAAGGGGGCAGTAAGGGAGGGGGAGCTAATGAGCAGTAAGGGAGCATTAGGGGAGGTGGAGCCAGGGAGCAGTAAGGGAGGGGGAGCGAGCGAGCAGTAAGGGAGGGGGAGCCAGCGAGCTGTAAGGGAGCAGTAGGGGAGGGGGAGCCAGCGATCAGTAAGGGAGCAGTAAGGGAGCAGTAAGGGAGGGGGAGCCAGCGAGCAGTAAGGGAGCAGTAAGGGAGGGGGAGCCAGCGAGCAGTAAGGGAGCAGTAAGCGAGGGGGAGCAGTAAGGGAGGGGGAGCCAGCGAGCAGTAAGGGAGGTGGAGCCAGGGAGCAGTACGGGAGGGGGAACCAGCGAGCAGTAAGGGAGCAGTAAGGGAGGTGGAGCCAGAGAGTAGTAAGGGAGGGGGAGCCTGCGAGCAGTAAGCGAGGGGGAGCCAGCGAGCAGTAAGGGAGAAGTAAGGGGGCAGTAAGGGAGGGGGAGCCAGCTAGCAGTAAGGGAGGTAGAGCCAGGGAGCAGTAAGGGAGCAGTAAGGGAGGTGGAGCCAGGGAGCAGTAAGGGAGGTTGAGCCGGGGAGCAGTAAGGGAGGGGGAGCGAGCGAGCAGTAAGGGAGGGGGAGCCAGCGAGCTGTAAGGGAGCAGTAAGGGAGGGGGAGCCAGCGAGCAGTAAGGGAGCAGTAAAGGAAGGGGGAGCCAGCGAGCAGTAACGGAGCAGTAAGGGAGCAGTAAGGGAGGGGGATCAGTAAGGGAGGGGGAGCCAGCGAGCAGTAACGGAGGTGGAGCCAGGGAGCAGTAAGGGAGGGGGAGCCAGCGAGGAGTAAGGGAGCAGTAAGGGAGCAGTAAGGGAGGGGGAGCCAGCGATCATTAAGGGAGGGGGAGCCAGGGAGCAGTAAGGGAGGGGGAGCAAGCGAGCAGTAAGGGAGCAGTAAGGGAGGTGGAGCCAGGGAGTAGTAAGGGAGGGGGATCAAGCGAGCAGTAAGGGAGGGGGATCAAGCGAGCAGTAAGGGAGCAGTAAGGGAGGTGGAGCCAGGGAGTAGTAAGGGAGGGGGAGCCTGCGAGCACTAAGGGAGGGGGAGCCAGCGAGCAGTAAGGGAGCAGTAAGGGGGCAGTAAGGGAGGGGGAGCCTGCGAGCAGTAAGGGAGGGGGAGCCAGCGAGCAGTAAGGGAGCAGTAAGGGAGGTGGAGCCAGGGAGTAGTAAGGGAGGGGGAGCCTGCGAGCACTAAGGGAGGGGGAGCCAGCGAGCAGTAAGGGAGCAGTAAGGGGGCAGTAAGGGAGGGGGAGCCAGCGAGCAATAAGGGAGGTGGAGCCAGGGAGCAGTAAGCGAGCAGTAAGGGAGGTGGAGCCAGGGAGCAGTAAGGGAGGTGGAGCCAGCGAAAAGTAAGGGAGGGGGAGCCAGTGAGCAGTAAGGCAGCAAGGGAGCAGTAAGGGAGGGGGAGCCAATGAGCAGTAAGGGAGCAATAAAGGAGGTGGAGCCAGGGAGCAGTAAGGGAGCAGCAAGGGAGCAGTAAGGGAGGGGGAGCCAGCGAGCAGTAACGGAGGTGGAGCCAGGGAGCAGTAAGGGAGGGGGAGCCAGCGAGGAGTAAGGGAGCAGTAAGGGAACATTAAGGGAGGGGGAGCCAGCGAGCATTAAGGGAGGGGGAGCCAGGGAGCAGTAAGGGAGCAGTAAGGGAGCAGTAAGGGAGGGGGAGCCAGCGAGCATTAAGGGAGGGGGAGCCAGGGAGCAGTAAGGGAGGGGGAGCCAGCGAGCAGTAAGGGAGGGGGAGCCAGCGAGCAGTAAGGGAGCAGAAAGGGAGGTGGAGCCAGGGAGTATTAAGGGAGGGGGAGCCTGCGAGCAGTAAGGGAGGGGGAGCCAGCGAGCAGTAAGGGAGCAGTAAGGGAGCAGTAAGGGAGGGAGAGCCAGGGAGCAGTAAAGGAGGGGGAGCCAGCGAACAGTAAGGGAGCAGTAAGGGAGGGGGAGCCAGCGAGCAGAAAGGGAGGTGGAGCCTGCGAGCATTAAGGGAGCAGTAAGGGAGGGGAAGCCAGTGAGCGAGCAGTAAGGGAGCAGTAAGGGAGGGGGAGCCAGCGACCAGTAAAGAAGCTGTAAGGGAGGTGGAGCCAGCGAGTAGTAAGGGAGGGGGAGCCAGCGAGCAGTAAGGGAGGGGGAGCCAATGAGCAGTAAGGGAGCATTAAGGGAGGTGGAGCCAGGGAGCAGTAAGGGAGGGGGAGCAAGCGAGCATTAAGGGAGGGGGAGCCAGGAGTCAGTAAGGGAGGGGGAGCCAGCGAGCATCAATGGAGCAGTAAGGGAGGTGGAGCCAGGGAGTAGTAAGGGAGGGGGAACAAGCGAGCAGTAAGGGAGCAGTAAGGGAGGTGGAGCCAGGGAGTAGTAAGGGAGGGGGAGCCTGCGAGTAGTAAGGGATGGGGAGCCTGCGAGCAGTAAAGGAGGGGGAGCCAGCGAGCAGTAAGGAGGTGGAGCCAGGGAGCAGTAAGGGAGCAGTAAGGGAGTTTGAGCCAGCGAGCAGTAAGGGAGGGAGAGCCAGGCAGCAGTAAGGGAGGTGGAGCCTGCGAGCATTAAGGGAGGGGGAGCCAGCGAGCAGTAAGAGAGCAGTAAGGGAGGGGGAGCCAGCGAGCAGTAAGGGAGGGGGAGCCAGCGAGCAGTAAGGGAGGGGGAGGGGGCAGTAAGGGAGCAGTAAGGGCGGTGGAGCCAGCGAGCAGTAAGAGAGGGGGAGCAAGGAAGCAGTAAAAGAGGTGGAGCCAGGGAGCAGTAAGTGAGTTTGAGGCAGGCAGCATTAAGGGAGGTGGAGCCAGGGAGCAGTAAGGTAGGTGGAGCCAGCGAAAAGTAAGGGAGCAGTAAGGGAGCAGTAAGGGAGGGGGGGCAGTAAGGGAGGGGGAGCCAGCGAGCAGTAAGGGAGGGGGAGCCAGCGAGCAGTAAGGGAGGGGGAGCAAATGAGCAGTAAAGGAGCAGTAAGGGAGGGGGGGAGAGCGAGCAGTAAGGGAGCAGTAAGGGAGCAGTAAGGGAGGGGGAGCAAATGAGCAGTAAGGCAGCAGTAAGGGAGGGGGAGCCAGCGAGCAGTAAGGGAGCAGTAAGGGGGCAGTAAGGGAGGGGGAGCCAGCGAGCAGTAAGGGAGGTGGAGCCAGTGAGCAGTAAGGCAGCAGTAAGGGAGGTGGAGCCAGCGAAAAGTAAGGGAGGGGGAGCCAGCGAGCAGTAAGGCAGCATGGGAGCAGTAAGGGAGGGGGAGCCAGCAATCAGTAAGGGAGCAGTAAGGGAGCAGTAAGGGAGGGGGAGCAGTAAGGGAGGTGTAGCAAGCGAGCAGAAGGGAGGGGGAGGGGGCAGTATGTGAGCAGTAGGGGAGGGGGAGCCAGCGAGCAGTAAGAGAGCAGTAAGGGAGAGGGAGCCAGCGAGCAGTAAGGAAGCAGTAAGGGGGCAGTAAGGGAGGGGGAGCTAATGAGCAGTAAGGGAGCATTAATGGAGGTGGAGCCAGGGAGCAGTAAGGGAGGGGGAGCGAGCGAGCAGTAAGGGAGGGGGAGCCAGCGAGCTGTAAGGGAGCAGTAGGGGAGGGGGAGCCAGCGATCAGTAAGGGAGCAGTAGGGGAGCAGTAAGGGAGGGGGAGCCAGCGAGCAGTAAGGGAGCAGTAAGGGAGGGGGAGCCAGCGAGCAGTAAGGGAGCAGTAAGGGAGGGGGAGCCAGCGAGCAGTAAGGGAACAGTAAGGGAGGGGTAGCAGTAAGGGAGGGGGAGCCAGCGAGCAGTAATGGAGGTGCAGCCAGGGAGCAGTAACGAAGGGGGAGCCAGCGAGCAGTAAGGGAGCAGTAAGGGAGCAGTAAGGGAGCAGTAAGGGAGGGGGAGCCAGCGAGCATTAAGGGAGGGGGAGCCAGGGAGCAGTAAGGGAGGGGGAGCCAGCGAGCAGTAAGGGAGGGGGAGCCAGCGAGCAGTAAGGGAGCAGTAAGGGAGGTGGAGCCAGGGAGTAGTAAGGGAGGGGGAGCCTGCGAGCAGTAAGGGAGGGGGAGCCAGCGAGCAGTAAGGGAGCAGTAAGGGAGGGAGAGCCAGGGAGCAGTAAAGGAGGGGGAGCCAGCGAACAGTAAGGGAGCAGTAAGGGAGGGGGAGCCAGCGAGCAGAAAGGGAGGTGGAGCCTGCGAGCATTAAGGCAGCAGTAAGAGAGGGGAAGCCAGTGAGCGAGCAGTAAGGGAGCAGTAAGGGAGGGGGAGCCAGCGAGCAGTAAAGAAGCTGTAAGGGAGGTGGAGCCAGCGAGCAGTAAGGGAGGGGGAGCCAGCGAGCAGTAAGGGAGGGGGAGCCAATGAGCAGTAAAGGAGCAGTAAGGGAGGGGGGGCAAGCGAGCAGTAAGGGAGGGGGAGCCAATGAGCAGTAAGGGAGCATTAAGGTAGGTGGAGCCAGGGAGCAGTAAGGGAGCGGGAGCAAGCGAGCATTAAGGGAGGGGGAAACAGGAGTCAGTAAGGGAGGGGGAGCCAGCGAGCATCAAGGGAGCAGTAAGGGAGGTGTAGCCAGGGAGTAGTAAGGGAGCAGTAAGGGAGGGGGAACCAGCGAGCAGTAAGGGAGCAGTAAGGGAGGGGGAACCAGCGAGCAGTAAGGGAGCAGTTAGGGAGGTGGAGCCAGGGAGTAGTAAGGGAGGGGGAACAAGCGAGTAGTAACGGAGCAGTAAGGGAGGTGGAGCCAGGGAGTAGTAAGGGAGGGGGAGCCTGCGAGCAGTAAGGGAGGGGGTGCCAGCGAGTAGTAAGGGAGGGGGAGCCTGCGAGCAGTAAGGGAGGGGGAGCCAGCGAGCAGTAAGGAGGTGGAGCCAGGGAGCAGTAAGGGAGCAGTAAGGGAGTTTGAGCCAGCGAGTAGTAAGGGAGGGAGAGCCAGGCAGCACTAAGGGAGGTGGAGTCTGCGAGCAGTAAGGGAGGGGGAGCCAGCGAGCAGTAAGAGAGCAGTAAGGGAGGGGGAGCCAGGGAGTAGTAAGTGAGTTTGAGCCAGGCAGCATTAAGGGAGGTGGAGCCAGGGAGCAGTAAGGTAGGTGGAGCCAGCGAAAAGTAAGGGAGCTGTAAGGGAGCAGTAAGGGAGGGGGGGCAGTAAGGGAGGGGGAGCCAGCGAGCAGTAAGGGAGGGGGAGCCAGCGAACAGTAAGGGAGCAGTAAGGGAGGGGGAGCAAATGAGCAGTAAGGGAGCATTAAGGGAGGTGGAGCCAGGGAGCAGTAAGGGAGGTGGAGCCAGCGAAAAGTAAGGGAGGGGGAGCCAGCGAGCAGTAAGGCAGCAGTAAGGGGGCAGTAAGGGAGGGGGAGCTAATGAGCAGTAAGGGAGCATAAAGGGAGGTGGAGCCAGGGAGCAGTAAGGGAGGGGGAGCGAGCGAGCAGTAAGGGAGGGGGAGCCAGCGAGCTGTAAGGGAGCAGTAGGGGAGGGGGAGCCAGCGATCAGTAAGGGAGCAGTAAGGGAGCAGTAAGGGAGGGGGAGCCAGCGAGCAGTAAGGGAGCAGTAAGGGAGGGGGAGCCAGCGAGCAGTAAGGGAGCAGTAAGGGAGGGGGAGCAGTAAGGGAGGGGGAGCCAGCGAGCAGTAAGGGAGGTGGAGCCAGGGAGTAGTAAGGGAGGGGGAGCCAGCGAGCAGTAAGGGAGCAGTAAGGGAGCAGTAAGGGAGCAGTAAGGGAGGGGGAGCCAGCGAGCATTAAGGGAGGGGGAGCCAGGGAGCAGTAAGGGAGGGGGAGCCAGCGAGCAGTAAGGGAGGTGGAGCCAGGGAGTAGTAAGGGAGGGGGAGCCAGCGAGCGGTAAGGGAGCAGTAAGGGAGCAGTAAGGGAGCAGTAAGGGAGGGGGAGCCAGCGAGCATTAAGGGAGGGGGAGCCAGGGAGCAGTAAGGGAGGGGGAGCCAGCGAGCAGTAAGGGAGGGGGAGCCAGCAAGCAGTAAGGGAGCAGTAAGGGAGGTGGAGCCAGGGAGTAGTAAGGGAGGGGGAGCCTGCGAGCAGTAAGGGAGGGGGAGCCAGCGAGCAGTAAGGGAGCAGTAAGGGAGGGAGAGCCAGGGAGCAGTAAAGGAGGGGGAGCCAGCGAACAGTAAGGGAGCAGTAAGGGAGCAGTAAGGGAGCAGTAAGGGAGGGGGAGCAAATGAGCAGTAAGGGAGCAGTAAGGGAGGGGGAGCCAGCGAAAAGTAAGGGAGGGGGAGCCAGCGAGCAGTAAGGCAGCAAGGGAGCAGTAAGGGAGGGGGAGCCAATGAGCAGTAAGGGAGCATTAAAGGAGGTGGAGCCAGGGAGCAGTAAGGGAGCAGTAAGGGAGCAGTAAGGGAGCAGTAAGGGAGGGGGAGTAGTAAGGGAGGTGGAGCCAGCGAAAAGAAAGGGAGGGGGAACCAGCGAGCAGTAAGGGAGGGGGAGCCAGCGAGCAGTAAGGGAGCAGTAAGGGAGGTGGAGCCAGGGAGTAGTAAGGGAGGGGGAACAAGCGAGCAGTAAGGGAGCAGTAAGGGAGGTGGAGCCAGGGAGTAGTAAGGGAGGGGGAGCCTGCGAGCAGTAAGGGAGGGGGAGCCAGCGAGCAGTAAGGGAGCAGTAAGGGAGGGGGAGCCAGCGAAAAGTAAGGGAGGGGGAGCCAGCGAGCAGTAAGGGAGCAGTAAGGGAGGGGGAGCCAGCGAGCAGTAAGGGAGCAGTAAGGGAGGGGGAGCCCGAGAGCAGTAACGGAGGTGGAGCCAGGGAGCAGTAAGGGAGGGGGAGCCAGCGAGCAGTAAGGGAGCAGTAAGGGAGCAGTAAGGCAGGGGGAGCCAGCGAGCATTAAGGGAGGGGGAGCCAGGGAGCAGTAAGGGA
Source organism: Neolamprologus brichardi (assembly GCF_056152115.1). Lineage (NCBI taxonomy): Eukaryota > Metazoa > Chordata > Actinopteri > Cichliformes > Cichlidae > Neolamprologus > Neolamprologus brichardi. The sequence continues at coordinate 33,353,244 of NC_142108.1, read as the reverse complement.
GGGGGAGCCAGCGAGCAGTAAGGGAGCAGTAAGGGAGGTGGAGCCAGGGAGTAGTAAGGGAGGTGGAGCCAGCGAAAAGTAAGGGAGGGGGAACCAGCGAGCAGTAAGGGAGGGGGAGCCAGCGAGCAGTAAGGGAGCAGTAAGGGAGGGGGAACCAGCGAGCAGTAAGGGAGCAGTAAGGGAGGTGGAGCCAGGGAGTAGTAAGGGAGGGGGAACAAGCGAGCAGTAAGGGAGCAGTAAGGGAGGTGGAGCCAGGGAGTAGTAAGGGAGGGGGAGCCTGCGAGCAGTAAGGGAGGGGGAGCCAGCGAGCAGTAAGGGAGCAGTAAGGGAGGTGGAGCCAGGGAGTAGTAAGGGAGGGGGAGCCTGCGAGCAGTAAGGGAGGGGGAGCCAGCGAGCAGTAAGGGAGCAGTAAGGGGGCAGTAAGGGAGGGGGAGCCAGCGAGCAATAAGGGAGGTGGAGCCAGGGAGCAGTAAGCGAGCAGTAAGGGAGGTGGAGCCAGGGAGCAGTAAGGGAGGTGGAGCCAGCGAAAAGTAAGGGAGGGGGAGCCAGCGAACAGTAAGGCAGCAAGGGAGCAGTAAGGGAGGGGGAGCCAATGAGCAGTAAGGGAGCATTAAAGGAGGTGGAGCAAGGGAGCAGTAAGGGAGCAGTAAGGGAATAGTAAGGGAGGTGGAGGCAGCGAGTAGTAAGGGAGGTGGAGCCTGCGAGCAGTAAGGGAGGGGGAGCCAGCGAGCAGTAAGGGAGCAGTAAGGGAGCAGTAAGGGAGGGGGAGCAGTAAGGGTGGTGGAGCCAGCGAGCAGTAAGGGAGGGGGAGCCAGCGAGCAGTAAGCGAGCAGTAAGGGAGCAGTAAGGGAGCAGTAAGGGAGGGGGAGGGGGCAGTTAGCGAGCAGTAGGGGAGGGCGAGCCAGCGAGCAGTAAGGGAGCAGTAAGGGAGGGGGAGCAGTAAGGGAGGGGGAGCCAGTGAGCATTAAGGGAGGGGGAGCCAGGGAGCAGTAAGGGAGGGGGAGCCAGCGAGCAGTAAGGGAGCAGTAAGGGAGGGGGAGCAGTAAGGGAGGGGGAAGCCAGCGAGCAGTAAGGGAGGGGGAGCCAATGAGCAATAAAGGAGCAGTAAGGGAGGGGGGGCAAGCGAGCAGTAAGGGAGCAGTATGGGAGCAGTAAGGGAGGGGGAGCAAATGAGCAGTAAGGGAGCAGTAAGGGAGGGGGAGCCAGCGAGTAGTAAGGGAGGTGGAGCCAGGGAGCAGTAAGGGAGTAGTAAGGGAGGTGGAGCCAGGGAGCAGTAAGGGAGGTGGTGCCAGCAAAAAGTAAGGGAGGGGGAGCCAGCGAGCAGTAAGGGAGCAGTAAGGGAGGTGGAGCCAGGGAGCAGTAAGGGAGCAGTAAGGGAGGTGGAGCCAGGGAGCAGTAAGGGAGGGGGAGCCAGCGAGCAGTAAGGCAGCAGTAAGGGAGCAGTAAGGGAGGGGGAGCCAATGAGCAGTAAGGGAGCATTAAGGGAGGTGGAGCCAGGGAGCAGTAAGGGAGGTGGAGCCAGCGAAAAGTAAGGGAGGGGGAGCCAGCGAGCAGTAAGGCAGCAGTAAGGGGGCAGTAAGGGAGGGGGAGCTAATGAGCATGAAGGGAGCATTAAGGGAGGTGGAGCCAGGGAGCAGTAAGGGAGGGGGAGCGAGCGAGCAGTAAGGGAGGGGGAGCCAGCGAGCTGTAAGGGAGCAGTAGGGGAGGGGGAGCCAGCGATCAGTAAGGGAGCAGTAAGGGAGCAGTAAGGGAGGGGGAGCAGTAAGGGAGGGGGAGCCAGCGAACAGTAAGGGAGCAGTAAGGGAGGTGGAGCCAGGGAGCAGTAAGGGAGCAGTAAGGGAGGGGGAACCAGCGAGCAGTAAGGGGGCAGTAAGGGAGGTGGAGCCAGGGAGCAGTAAGGGAGGTGGAGCCAGGGAGCAGTAAGGGAGGGGGAGCCAGCGAGCAGTAAGTGAGGTGGAGCCAGGGAGCAGTAAGGGAGGGGGAGCCAGCGAGCATTAAGGGAGCAGTAAGGGAGGTGGAGCCAGGGAGTAGTAAGGGAGGTGGAGCCAGCGAAAAGAAAGGGAGGGGGAACCAGCGAGCAGTAAGGGAGGGGGAGCCAGCGAGCAGTAAGGGAGCAGTAAGGGAGGTGGAGCCAGGGAGTAGTAAGGGAGGGTGAACAAGCGAGCAGTAAGGGAGCAGTAAGGGAGGTGGAGCCAGGGAGTAGTAAGGGAGGGGGAGCCTGCGAGCAGTAAGGGAGGGGGAGCCAGCGAGCAGTAAGGGAGCAGTAAGGGAGGTGGAGCCAGCGAGCAGTAAGGGAGCAGTAAGGGAGGTGGAGCCAGGGAGTAGTAAGGGAGGGGGAGCCTGCGAGCAGTAAGGGAGGGGGAGCCAGCGAGCAGTAAGGGAGCAGTAAGGGGGCAGTAAGGGAGGGGGAGCCAGCGAGCAATAAGGGAGGTGGAGCCAGGGAGCAGTAAGCGAGCAGTAAGGGAGGTGGAGCCAGGGAGCAGTAAGGGAGGTGGAGCCAGCGAAAAGTAAGGGAGGGGGAGCCAGCGAGCAGTAAGGGAGCAGTAAGGGAGGGGGAGCCAGCGAGCAGTAAGGGAGCAGTAAGGGAGGGGGAGCCCGAGAGCAGTAACGGAGGTGGAGCCAGGGAGCAGTAAGGGAGGGGGAGCCAGCGAGCAGTAAGGGAGCAGTAAGGGAGCAGTAAGGCAGGGGGAGCCAGCGAGCATTAAGGGAGGGGGAGCCAGGGAGCAGTAAGGGAGGGGGAGCCAGCGAGCAGTAAGGGAGCAGTAAGGGAGGTGGAGCCAGGGAGTAGTAAGGGAGGTGGAGCCAGCGAAAAGTAAGGGAGGGGGAACCAGCGAGCAGTAAGGGAGGGGGAGCCAGCGAGCAGTAAGGGAGCAGTAAGGGAGGGGGAACCAGCGAGCAGTAAGGGAGCAGTAAGGGAGGTGGAGCCAGGGAGTAGTAAGGGAGGGGGAAGAAGCGAGCAGTAAGGGAGCAGTAAGGGAGGTGGAGCCAGGGAGTAGTAAGGGAGGGGGAGCCTGCGAGCAGTAAGGGAGGGGGAGCCAGCGAGCAGTAAGGGAGCAGTAAGGGAGGTGGAGCCAGGGAGTAGTAAGGGAGGGGGAGCCTGCGAGCAGTAAGGGAGGGGGAGCCAGCGAGCAGTAAGGGAGCAGTAAGGGGGCAGTAAGGGAGGGGGAGCCAGCGAGCAATAAGGGAGGTGGAGCCAGGGAGCAGTAAGCGAGCAGTAAGGGAGGTGGAGCCAGGGAGCAGTAAGGGAGGTGGAGCCAGCGAAAAGTAAGGGAGGGGGAGCCAGCGAACAGTAAGGCAGCAAGGGAGCAGTAAGGGAGGGGGAGCCAATGAGCAGTAAGGGAGCATTAAAGGAGGTGGAGCAAGGGAGCAGTAAGGGAGCAGTAAGGGAATAGTAAGGGAGGTGGAGGCAGCGAGTAGTAAGGGAGGTGGAGCCTGCGAGCAGTAAGGGAGGGGGAGCCAGCGAGCAGTAAGGGAGCAGTAAGGGAGCAGTAAGGGAGGGGGAGCAGTAAGGGAGGTGGAGCCAGCGAGCAGTAAGGGAGGGGGAGCCAGCGAGCAGTAAGCGAGCAGTAAGGGAGCAGTAAGGGAGCAGTAAGGGAGGGGGAGGGGGCAGTTAGCGAGCAGTAGGGGAGGGCGAGCCAGCGAGCAGTAAGGGAGCAGTAAGGGAGGGGGAGCAGTAAGGGAGGGGGAGCCAGTGAGCATTAAGGGAGGGGGAGCCAGGGAGCAGTAAGGGAGGGGGAGCCAGCGAGCAGTAAGGGAGCAGTAAGGGAGGGGGAGCAGTAAGGGTGGGGGAAGCCAGCGAGCAGTAAGGGAGGGGGAGCCAATGAGCAATAAAGGAGCAGTAAGGGAGGGGGGGCAAGCGAGCAGTAAGGGAGCAGTATGGGAGCAGTAAGGGAGGGGGAGCAAATAAGCAGTAAGGGAGCAGTAAGGGAGGGGGAGCCAGCGAGTAGTAAGGGAGGTGGAGCCAGGGAGCAGTAAGGGAGTAGTAAGGGAGGTGGAGCCAGGGAGCAGTAAGGGAGGTGGTGCCAGCAAAAAGTAAGGGAGGGGGAGCCAGCGAGCAGTAAGGGAGCAGTAAGGGAGGTGGAGCCAGGGAGCAGTAAGGGAGCAGTAAGGGAGGTGGAGCCAGGGAGCAGTAAGGGAGGGGGAGCCAGCGAGCAGTAAGGCAGCAGTAAGGGAGCAGTAAGGGAGGGGGAGCCAATGAGCAGTAAGGGAGCATTAAGGGAGGTGGAGCCAGGGAGCAGTAAGGGAGGTGGAGCCAGCGAAAAGTAAGGGAGGGGGAGCCAGCGAGCAGTAAGGCAGCAGTAAGGGGGCAGTAAGGGAGGGGGAGCTAATGAGCATGAAGGGAGCATTAAGGGAGGTGGAGCCAGGGAGCAGTAAGGGAGGGGGAGCGAGCGAGCAGTAAGGGAGGGGGAGCCAGCGAGCTGTAAGGGAGCAGTAGGGGAGGGGGAGCCAGCGATCAGTAAGGGAGCAGTAAGGGAGCAGTAAGGGAGGGGGAGCAGTAAGGGAGGGGGAGCCAGCGAACAGTAAGGGAGCAGTAAGGGAGGTGGAGCCAGCGAGCAGTAAGGGAGGGGGAGCCAGTGAGCAGTAAGGGAGCAGTAAGGGAGGGGGAACCAGCGAGCAGTAAGGGGGCAGTAAGGGAGGTGGAGCCAGGGAGCAGTAAGGGAGGTGGAGCCAGGGAGCAGTAAGGGAGGGGGAGCCAGCGAGCAGTAAGTGAGGTGGAGCCAGGGAGCAGTAAGGGAGGGGGAGCCAGCGAGCATTAAGGGAGGGGGAGCCAGGCAGCAGTAAGGGAGGGGGAGCCAGCGAGCAGTAAGGGAGCAGTAAGGGAGGGGGAACCAGCGAGCAGTAAGGGAGCAGTAAGGGAGGTGGAGCCAGGGAGTAGTAAGGGAGGGGGAGCCTGCGAGCAGTAAGGGAGGGGGAGCCAGCGAGCAGTAAGGGAGCAGTAAGGGGGCAGCAAGGGAGGGGGAGCCAGCGAGTAGTAAGGGAGGTGGAGCCAGGGAGCAGTAAGGGAGTAGTAAGGGAGGTGGAGCCAGGGAGCAGTAAGGGAGGTGGTGCCAGCAAAAAGTAAGGGAGGGGGAGCCAGCGAGCAGTAAGGGAGCAGTAAGGGAGGGGGAACCAGCGAGCAGTAAGGGAGCAGTAAGGTAGGTGGAGCCAGGGAGTAGTAAGGGAGGGGGAGCCTGCGAGCAGTAAGGGAGGGGGAGCCAGCGAGCAGTCAGGGAGCAGTAAGGGAGGTGCAGCCAGGGAGCAGTAAGGGAGGTGGAGCCAGCGTGCAGTAAGGGAGGGGGAGCCAGCGAGCAGAAAGGGAGCAGTGAGGGAGGGGGAGCCAGCGAGCAGTAAGGGAGCAGTAAGGGAGGTGGAGCCAGCGAGTAGTAAGGGAGGGGGAGCCTGCGAGCAGTAAGGGAGGGGGAGCCAGCGAGCAGTAAGGGAGCAGTAAGGGGGCAGTAAGGGAGGGGGAGCAGTAAGGGAGGTGGAGCCAGCGAGCAGTAAGGGAGGGGAAGGGGGTAGTAAGCGAGCAGTAGGGGAGGGGGAGCCAGCGAGCAGTAAGGGAGCAGTAAGGGAGTAGTAAGGGAGGGGGAGCAGAAAGGGAGGTGGAGCCAGGGAGCAGTAAGGGAGGGGGAGCCAGGGAGCAGTAAGGGAGGTGGAGCCAGGGAGCAGTAAGGGAGGGGGAGCCTGCGAGCAGTAAGGGAGGGGGAGCCAGCGAGCAGTAAGGGAGCAGTAAGGGGGCAGTAAGGGAGGGGGAGTCAGCGAGCAGTAAGGGAGCAGTAAGGGAGGTGGAGCCAGGGAGCAGTAAGGGAGGTGGAGCCAGGGAGCAGTAAGGGAGGGGGAGCCAGGGATCAGTAAGGGAGGGGGAGCCAGCGAGCAGTAAGGGAGCAGTAAGGGAGATGGAGCCAGGGAGTAGTAAGGGAGGGGGAGCCTGCGAGCAGTAAGGGAGGGGGAGCCAGCGAGCAGTAAGGGAGCAGTAAGGGGGCAGCAAGGGAGGGGGAGCCAGCGAGTAGTAAGGGAGGTGGAGCCAGGGAGCAGTAAGGGAGTAGTAAGGGAGGTGGAGCCAGGGAGCAGTAAGGGAGGTGGAGCCAGCGAGCAGTAAGGGAGGTGGAGCCAGGGAGCAGTAAGGGAGGTGGAGCCAGGGAGCAGTAAGGGAGGGGGAGCCAGGGAGCAGTAAGGGAGGTGGAGCCAGGGAGCAGTAAGGGAGGTGGAGCCAGGGAGCAGTAAGGGAGGTGGAGCCAGCGTGCAGTAAGGGAGGGGGAGCAAGCGAGCAGTAAGGGAGCAGTAAGGGAGGGGGAGCCAGCTAACAGTAAGGGAGCAGTAAGGGAGGTGGAGCCAGCGAGCAGTAAGGGAGGGGGAGCCAGCGAGCAGTAAGGGAGCAGTAAGGGAGGGGGAACCAGCGAGCAGTAAGGGAGCAGTAAGGGGGCAGTAAGGGAGGGGGAGCCAGCGAGCAGTAAGGGAGCAGTAAGGGAGGTGGAGCCAGGGAGCAGTAAGGGAGGTGGAGCCAGGGAGCAGTAAGGGAGGGGGAGCCAGCGAGCAGTAAGTGAGGTGGAGCCAGGGATCAGTAAGGGAGGGGGAGCCAGCGAGCATTAAGGGAGGGGGAGCCAGGGAGCAGTAAGGGAGGGGGAGCCAGCGAGCAGTAAGGGAGCAGTAAGGGAGGGGGAACCAGCGAGCAGTAAGGGAGCAGTAAGGGAGGTGGAGCCAGGGAGTAGTAAGGGAGGGGGAGCCTGCGAGCAGTAAGGGAGGGGGAGCCAGCGAGCAGTAAGGGAGCAGTAAGGGGGCAGCAAGGGAGGGGGAGCCAGCGAGTAGTAAGGGAGGTGGAGCCAGGGAGCAGTAAGGGAGTAGTAAGGGAGGTGGAGCCAGGGAGCAGTAAGGGAGGTGGTGCCAGCAAAAAGTAAGGGAGGGGGAGCCAGCGAGCAGTAAGGGAGGAGGAGCCAGCGAGCAGTAAGGGAGCAGTAAGGGAGGGGGAACCAGCGAGCAGTAAGGGAGCAGTAAGGTAGGTGGAGCCAGGGAGTAGTAAGAGAGGGGGAGCCTGCGAGCAGTAAGGGAGGGGGAGCCAGCGAGCAGTAAGGGAGCAGAAAGGGAGGGGGAGCCAGCGAGCAGTAAGGGAGGGGGAGCCAGCTAGCAGTAAGGGAGCAGTAAGGGAGGGGGAGCCAGCGAGCAGTAAGGGAGCAGTAAGGGAGCAGTAAGGGAGGGGGAGCAGTAAGGGAGGGGGAGCCAGCGAGCAGTAAGTGAGGTGGAGCCAGGGAGCAGTAAGGGAGGGGGAGGCAGCGAGCATTAAGGGAGGGGGAGCCAGGGAGCAGTAAGGGAGGGGGAGCCAGCGAGCAGTAAGGGAGCAGTAAGGGAGGGGGAAACAGCGAGCAGTAAGGGAGCAGTAAGGGAGGGGGAGCCAGCGAGCAGTAAGGGAGCAGTAAGGGAGGGGGAAACAGCGAGCAGTAAGGGAGCAGTAAGGGAGGTGGAGCCAGGGAGTAGTAAGGGAGGGGAAGCCTGCGAGCAGTAAGGGAGGGGGAGCCAGCGAGCAGTAAGGGAGCAGTAAGGGGGCAGTAAGGGAGGGGGAGCCAGCGAGCAGTAAGGAGGTGGAGCCAGGGAGAAGTAAGGGAGCAGTAAGGGAGGTGGAGCCAGCGAAAAGTAAGGGAGGGGGAGACAGCGAGCAGTAAGGCAGCAAGGGAGGAGTAAGGGAGGGGGAGCCAATGAGCAGTAAGGGAGCATTAAAGGAGGTGGAGCCAGGGAGCAGTAAGGGATGGGGAGCCAGCGAGCAGTAAGGGAGGTGGAGCCAGCGAGCAGTAAGGGAGGGTGAGCCAGCGAGCAGTAAGGGAGCAGTAAGGGGGGGGAACCAGCGAGCAGTAAGGGAGCAGTAAGGGAGGTGGAGCCAGGGATTAGTAAGGGAGGGGGAGCCTGCAAGCAGTAAGGGAGGGGGAGCCAGCGAGCAGTAAGGGAGCAGTAAGGGGGCAGTAAGGGAGGGGGAGCCAGCGAGCAGTAAGGAGGTGGAGCCAGGGAGCAGTAAGGGAGGGGGAGGGGGCAGTAAGCGAGCAGTAAGGGAGCAGTAAGGGAGCAGTAAGGGAGGGGGAGCAAATGAGCAGTAAGGCAGCAGTAAGGGAGGGGGAGCCAGCGAGCAGTAAGGGAGCAGTAAGGGGGCAGTAAGGGAGGGGGAGCCAGCGAAAAGTAAGGGAGGGGGAGCCAGCGAGCAGTAAGGCAGCAAGGGAGCAGTAAGGGAGGGGGAGCCAATGAGCAGTAAGGGAGCGTAAAAGGAGGTGGAGCCAGGGAGCAGTAAGGGAGGGGGAGTCAGGGAGCAGTAAGGGAGCAGTAAGGGAGGTGGAGCCAGGGAGTAGTAAGGGAGGGGGAGCCTGCGAGCAGTAAGGGAGGTGGAGCCAGCGAGCAGTAAGGGAGCAGTAACGGGGCAGTAAGGGAGGGGGAGTAGTAAGGGAGGTGGAGCCAGCGAGCAGTAAGGGAGGGGGAGGGGGCAGTAAGCGAGCAGTAGGGGAAGGGGAGCCAGAGAGCAGTAAGGGAGGTGGAGCCAGGGAGCAGTAAGGGAGGTGGAGCCAGAGTGAAGTAAGGGAGGTGGAGCCAGCGTGCAGTAAGGGAGGGGGAGCCAGCGAGCAGCAAGGGAGCAGTAAGGGAGATGGAGCCAGGGAGTAGTAAGGGAGGGGAAGCCTGCGAGCAGTAAGGGAGCAGTAAGGGAGGGGGAGCCAGCGAGCAGTAAGGGAGCAGTAAGGGAGGGGGAGCCAGCGAGCAGTAAGGGAGGGGGAGCCAGAGAGCAGTAAGGGAGGTGGAGCCAGCGAGCAGTAAGGGAGGTGGAGCCAGGGAGCAGTAAGGGAGGTGGAGCCAGCGTGCAGTAAGGGAGGGGGAGCCAGCGAGCAGTAAGGGAGCAGTAAGGGAGATGGAGCGAGGGAGTAGTAAGGGAGGGGGAGCCTGCGAACAGTAAGGGAGCAGTAAGGGAGGGGGAGCCAGCGAGCAGTAAGGGAGCAGTAAGGGAGTAGTAAGGGAGGGGGAGCAGTAAGGAAGGTGGAGCCAGCGAGTAGTCAGGGAGGGGGAGGGGGCAGTAAGCGAGCAGTAGGGGAGGGGGAGCAAGCAAGCAGTAAGGGAGCAGTAAGGAAGTAGTAAGGGAGGGGGAGCAGTAAGGGAGGTGGAGCCAGAGAGCAGTAAGGGAGGGGGAGCCAGCGACCAGTAAGGGAGGGGGAGCCAGCGAGCAGTAAGGGAGTGGGAGCCAGCGAGCAGTAAGGGATGGGGAGCCAGGGAGCAGTAAGGGAGCAGTAAGGGGGCAGTAAGGGAGGGGGAGCCAGCGAGCAGTAAGGGAGCAGTAAGGGAGCAGTAAGGGAGGGGGAGCAGTAAGGGAGGGGGGAGCCAGGGAGCAGTAAGGGAGGTGGAGCCAGCGTGCAGTAAGGGAGGGGGAGCCAGCGAGCAGTAAGGGAGCAGTAAGGGAGGGGGAGCCAGCGAGCAGTAAGGGAGCAGTAAGGGAGGTGGAGTCAGCGAGTAGTAAGGGAGGGGGAGCCTGCGAGCAGTAAGGGAGGGGGAGCCAGCGAGCAGTAAGGGAGCAGTAAGGGGGCAGTAAGGGAGGGGGAGCCAGCGAACAGTAAGGGAGCAGTAAGGGAGGTGGAGCCAGCGAGCAGTAATGCAGGGGGAGCCAGCGAGCAGTAAGGGAGCAGTAAGGGGGCAGTAAGGGAGGGGGAGCAGTAAGGGAGGGGGGAGCCAGCGAGCAGTAAGGGAGGGGGAGCCAATGAGCAGTAAAGGAGCAGTAAGGGAGGGGGGGCAAGCGAGCAGTAAGGGAGCAGTAAGGGAGCAGTAATGGAGGGGGAGCCAATGAGCAGTAAGGGAGCAGTAAGGGAGGGGGGGCCAGCGAGCAGTAAGGGAGCAGTAAGGGAGCAGTAAGGGAGCAGTAAGGGAGGGGGGGCCAGCGAGCAGTAAGGGAGCAGTAAGGGAGCAGTAAGGGAGGGGGAGCCAATGAGCAGTAAGGGAGCATTAAGGGAGGTGGAGCCAGCGAGCAGTAAGGGAGGGGGAGCCAGGGAGCAGTAAGGGAGGGGGAGCCAGCGAGCAGTAAAGGAGCAGTAAGGGAGCAGTAAGGGAGGTGGAACCAGCGAGCAGTAAGGGAGGGGGAGGGGCAGTAAGCGAGCAGTAGGGGAGGAGGAGCCAGCGAGCAGTAAGGGAGCAGTAAGGGAGTAGTAAGGGAGGGGGAGCAGTAAGGGAGGTGGAGCAAGCGAGCAGTAAGGGAGGGGGAGCTAGCGAGCAGTAAGGGAGGGGGAGCCAGCGAGCAGTAAGGGAGTGGGAGCCAGCGAGCAGTAAGGGAGGGGGAGCCAGCGACCAGTAAGGGAGCGGGAGCCAGCGAGCAGTAAGGGAGGTGGAGCCAGCGAGCAGTAAGGGAGGGGGAGCCAGGGAGCAGTAAGGGAGGTGGAGCCAGGGAGCAGTAAGGAAGGTGGAGTCAGGGAGCAGTAAGGGAGGGGGAGCCAATGAGCAGTAAGGGAGTATTAAGGGAGGTGGAGCCAGGGAGCAGTAAGGGAGGTGGAGCCAGCGTGCAGTAAGGGAGGGGGAGCCAGCGAGCAGTAAGGGAGCAGTAAGGGAGATGGAGCAAGGGAGCAGTAAGGGAGGGGGAGCCTGCGAGCAGTAAGGCAGCAGAAAGGGAGGGGGAGCCAGCGAGCAGTAAGGGAGCAGTAAGAGAGTAGTAAGGGAGTGGGAGCAGTAAGGGAGGTGGAGCCAGCGAGCAGTAAGGGAGGGGGAGGGGGCAGTAAGCGAGCAGTACGGGAGGTGGAGCCAGGGAGCAGTAAGGGAGGGGGAG